>NW_017202088.1:0-19076 GCF_001704415.2 Capra hircus
CTTCTTCTCGAGTTGTGAAGTCGCCGGATTATCTGGAACTTCTAGAGTTGCAGCAAGGGTGTGAAGGACCCTTTGGAAGTTCCAGAGTTTAGGTGTGATTAGCCTCGAGACGCCTCAGTGGAAATGGGCCTCATCTCGCCTGGAGGGGAGAACCTCCTGGATTTTCTCGAGTTGCGGCAGGTGCTCTCGACTTACGACGGGGAACAGGGACCCGCTCTGGTGGCCTCAGGAAAGGCCAGTCCCCATGCGAGTTGCTGGCCTCTCGGGGGCCTCTCGGGTTCCTCTCCCGTCGATTGCTGGGCCTAAGACCTTGTGTGGAGTCAGTGCCGGAACCTGAGGATTCCTCTCCAGTGCTGACATGGATCTTGGGGTACTTCTGGAGTCTCCCCAGGGAGTCAGTCCTGTCTCGAGTGGGAGCATGCACGTGCGCTTTCCTCCAGCTGTAGCAGCAGTGTCACGCTTCCCTTCGCGTGATCAAGGATCTGGGCTTTCCTGAGGCTTTCCCACGAGGCTTTCCCACGAGGCTTTCCCACAGGCTGTCCCACGTGCCACCGTGGTGTGAGTTGATCCTGGCTTGAAAGTCGGGCAGTGCAGGAAAACAGGTTTCCTGGAATGGACTGAGACATCTGGGGACTCTGGTATGTGGCACGACCCTGGAGTTCCTCTCGCCTTTCCTGTGGAGAGCGCCTCCCTTGAGATGCGACGGAAGGGGAATTCTTTCCCGCCACGCAGGGAAAGGATCCCTCCTCTCGAGCTGGAGGCGGAAACGGGGTCCTCTGGATGTGGGCGGGACTCTCGTGCTTCCTCTCGAGTGGAGTCGGGTATATCTGGGAACTTCTTCAGTTGCAGCAAGGGTGTGAAGGACCCTTTGGAAGTTCCAGAGTTTAGGAGTGATTAGCCTCGAGACGCCTCAGCAGAAATGGGCCTCATCTCGCCTGGAGGGAGAACCTCCTGGATTTTCTCGAGTTGCGGCAGGTGCTCTCGACTTACACGGGAACCTCAGGGACCCGCTCTGGTGGCCTCAGGAAAGGCCAGTCCCCATGGGAGTTGCTCGGGGGGCCTCTCGGGGGCCTCTCGGGTTTCCTCTCCCGTCGATGCTGGGGCCTAAGACCTTGTGTGGAGTCAGTGCTGTAACCTGAGGATTCCTCTCCAGTGCTGACATGGATTTTGGGGTACTTCTGGGAGTCTCCCCAGGGGAGTCAGTCCTCGTCTCGAGTGGGGGTATGCACGTACGCTTTCCTTCCGAGCTGTAGCAGCAGTGTCGCGCTTCCCTTCGCGTGGATCAAGGGATCTGTGGCTTTCCGTCGAGGCTTTCCCACGAGGCTTTCCCACGAGGGTTTTCCCCACAGGGCCTGTCCCACCGTGCCACCGTGGTGTGAGTCGATCCTCGGCTTGAAAGTGGAGGCAGTGCTGGGAAAACAGGTTTCCCTGGAATGGACTGAGACATCTGGGGGACTCAGGGAATGTGGCACGATCCTGGAGTTCCTCTAGCCTTTCCTGTGGAGAGCGCCTCCTCTTGAGATGCGACGGAAATGCCGGGAATTCTTTCCCGACCACGCAGGGAAAGGATCCCGCCTCTCGAGCTAGGAGTCGGAAACGGGGCTCTCTGGATGTGGGCGGGACTCTCGTGCTTCCTCTCGAGTGGAGACGGGTATGTCGGGGAACTTCTTGAGTTGCAGCAAGGGTGTGAAGGACGCTTTGGAAGTTCCAGAGGTTAGGTGTGATTAGCCTCGAGACGCCTCAGCGGAAATGGGCCTCATCTCGCCTGGCGGGGAGAACCTCCTGGATATTCTCGAGTTGCGGCAGGTGCTCTCGACTTACGACGGGGACCTCAGGGACTCGCTCTGGTGGCCTCAGGAAAGGCCAGTCCCCATGCGAGTTGCTCGGGGGCCTCTCGGGGGCCTCTCGGGTTTCCTCTCCCGTCGATGCTGGGCCTAAGACCTTGTGTGTAGTCAGTGCCGGAACCTGAGGATTCCTCTCCAGTGCCGACATGGATCTTCGGGGACTTCTGGAGTCTCCCCAGAGGAGTAAGTCCTCGTCTCGTGTGGGGGCATGCACGTGCGCTTTCCTCCCGAGCTGTAGCAGCAGTGTCGCGCTTCCCATCGCATGGATCAAGGGATCTGTGTCTTTCCCACGAGGCTTTCCCACGAGGCTTTTCCACAGGGCTGTCCCGCGTGACACCGTGGTGTGAGTCGATCCTCGGCTTGAAATTCGAGGCAGTGCAGGGAAAACATGTTTCCCTGGAATGGACTGAGACATCTGGGGGACTCTGGGAATGGGGCCAGATACTGGAGTTCTTCTCGCCTTTCCTGTGGAGAGCGCCTCCTCTTGAGATGCGACCAGAACGCTAGGAATTCTTTCCCGACCACGCAGGGAAAGGATCCCTCCTCTCGAGCTAGCAGGCGGAAACGGGGCAACTTTGTATATGGGTGGGACTCTCGGATTCCTCTTGAGTGGATATGGGTATGTCGGGGAACTTCTTGAGTTGCAGCAAGGGTGTGAAGGACCCTTTGGAAGTTCCAGAGTTAAAGTGAGATTACCCCCTAGTTGCCTCAGCGGAAATGGGCCTCATCTCGCCTGGAGGGGAGAACCTCGTGGATTTTCGCGAGTTGCGACACGTGCTCTCGACTTACCACGGGGACCTTAGGAACCCATCTTGTGGCCTCAGGAAAGGCCAGTCCCCTTGCGAGTTGCTCGACGGCCTCTCGGGGTTCCTCTCCCGTCTATGTCGTGGCCTAAAACCTTGTGTGGAGACGATGCCGGAATCTGAGGATTCCTCTCCTGTGTGAAATGGATCTTGGGGTACTTCTGGAATCTCCCCAGGGGAGTCAGTCCTCGTCTCCAGTGGGGGCATGCACGTGCACTTTCCTCCCGAGCTGTAGCAGCAGTGTCACTCTACCCTTCGCGTGGATCATGGGATCTGTGGCTTTCCCTCGAGGCTTTCCCTGAGGCTTTCACACGAGGCTTTCCCACAGGGCTGTCCAAATTGCCACCGTGGTGTGAGTCGATCCTTGGCTCGAAAGTCGAGGCAGTGCAGGGAAACAGGTTTCCCTGAAATGGACTGAGACATCGGGGGTCTCTGGGAATGGTGGCACGACCCTCGAGTTGCTCTCGCCTTTTCTGTGGAGAACGCCCCCTCTTGAGATGCGACGGGAACGCGGGGAATTCTTTCCCGACCACGCAGGGAAAGGATCCCTCCTCTCGAGCTAGGAGGCGGAAACGGGGCTCCTCTGGATGTGGGCGGGACTTTCCTGTTCCTCTCGACTGGAGACGGGTATGTCGGGGAACTTCTTGAGTTGCAGCATGGCTGTGAAAGACTCTTTGGAAGTTCCAGAGGTCAAGTGTGATTAGCCTCGAGACACTTCAGTGGAAACGGGCCTCATCTCGCCTGCAGGGGAGAACCTCCTGGATTTTACCGAGTTGTGGCAGGTGCTCTTGACTTACGACGGGGACCTCATGGACCCGCTCTGGTGACCTCAGGAAAGGCCAGTCCCCATGCGAGTTGCTAGAGGGCCTGTCGTTGTTCCTCTCCCGTCGATGCCAGGGCCTAAGACCTTGTGTGGATCGGGGCCGGAACCTGAGGATTCCTCTCCAGGGCTGACATGCATCTTGGGGTACTTCTGGAGTCTCCCCAGGGGAGTCAGTCCTCGTCTCGAGTGGGGGCATGCACGTGCGCTTTCCTCCCGAGCTGTAGCAGCAGTGTCACGCTTCCCGTCACGTGGATCAAGGGATCTGTGGCTTTCCCTCGAGGCTGTCCCACGAGGCTTTCCCACAGGGCTCTCCCACGTGCCACCGTGGTGTGAGTCGATCCTCGGCATGAAAGTCGAAGCAGTGCAGGGAAAACAGGATCCTCGGGAATGGACGGAGACATCTGGGGACTCTTGGAATGGTGGCACGACCCATGAGTTCCTGTCGCCTTTCCTGTGCAGTGCGCCTCCTCTTGAGATGCGTCGGAAACGTCGGGAATTCTTTCCCGAGGAAGCAGGGAAGGATCCCTCATCTCGAGCTTGGAGGTGGAAAACGGAGCTCCTCTGGAGGAGGCCGGACCCTCGTGCTTCCTCTGGAGTGGAGACGGGTATATCGGGAAACCTCCTGAGTTGTAGCAAGGGTGTGTAGGACCCTTTGGAAGTTCCAGAGTTTAGGTGTGATTACTCTCGAGATGCCGCAGAGAAAATGGGCCTCATCTCGACTGGAGCAGAGAACCTCCTGGATTTTCTCGAGTTGCGGCAGGTGCTCTCGACGTACGACCGTGACCACAGGGACAGTGTATCAGATGTGTCACGCTTCCCGTCGCGGGGATCAAGGGATCTGTGGCTTTCCCAAGAGGCTTTCCCACAGGGCTGTCCCACGTGCCACCATGGTGTGAGTGGATCCTCGGCGTGAAAGTCGAGGCATTGCAGGGAAAACGGGTTCCTCTGAAATGGACTGAGATATCTGGGGGACTCTTGGAATGGTGGCACGACCCTGGAGTTCCTCTCGCCTTTCCTATTGAGAGCCCTTGCTCTTGAGAGGCCACGGGAACGCTGAAAAATCTTTCCTGACTAAGCAGGATAGGATCCCTCATCTCGAGCTACCAGGCGGAAATGGGGTTCCTCTGGATGTGGGCGGGACCCTCGTGCTTCCTCTCGAGTGGAGACGGGTATGTCGGGGAACTTCTTGAGTTGCAGCAAGGACCCTTTTGAATTTCCAGAGTTTAGGTGTGATGAGCCTCCAGACGCCTCAGAGGAAATGGGCCTCATCTCGCCTGGAGCGGAGAACCTCCTGGATTTTCTAGAGTTGGGCAGGGTCTCTCGAGTTACGACGGGGACCTCAGGGACCCGCTCTGGTGGCCTCAGGAAAGGCCAGTGCCCATGGGAGTCGCAAGGGGGCCTTTCGGGATTCCTCTCCCGTCGATGTCGGGGCCTAAGACCTTGTGTGGAGTCGGGGCTGGAACCTGAGGATTCCTCTCCAGTGCTGACATGGATCTTGGGGTACTTCTGGAGTCTCTCCTGAGGAGTCAGTGCTCATCTCGTGTGGGGGCATGCACGTGAGCTTTCCTCACGAACTGTAGCGGCAGTGTCGCACTTCCCGTCGCGGGGATCAAGGGATCTGTGGCTTTCCCTCGAGGCTTTCCGACGAGGCTTTCCCACAGGGCTGTCCCACGTGGGACATGCCATGGTGGAGTGAGTGGATCCTCGGCGTGAAAGTAGAGGCAGTGCAGGGAAAACAAGTTCCTCTGGAATGGACTGAGACATCTGGGGGTCCCTTGGAATTGTGGCACGACACTGGGGTTTCTCTCGCCTTTCCTGTTGAGAGCGCCTCTTCTTGAGATGCGACGGGAAAGCCGGGAATTCTTTCCAAACGAAGCAGGAAAAGAATCCCTAATCTCAAGCTACGAGGTGGAAACCAGGCTCCTCTGGAAGTGGGCGGGACCCTCGTGCTTCCTCTCGGGTGGAGACTGGTATGTCGGGGAACTTCTTGAGTTGCAGCAAGCGTGTGAAGGACCCTTTGGAAGTTCCAGAGGTTAGGTGTGATTAGCCTCGAGACGCCTCAGGGGAAATGGGCCTCATCTAGCCTGGAGGGGAGAACCTCCTGGATGTTCTCGAGTTGCTGCAGGTGCTCTCGACTTAAGACGGGGACCTCAGGGACCCGCTCTGGTGGCCTCAGGAAAGGCCAGTCCCCATGCGAGTAGCTCGGGGGCCTCTTGGGATTCCTCTCCCTTCGATGCCGGGGCCTAAGACCTTGTGTGGAGTCGGTGCTGGAACCTGAGGATTCCTCTCCAGTGCTGACATGGATCTTAGGGTACTTCTGGAGTCTCCCCAGGGGAGTCAGTCCTCCTCTCAGTGGGGGCATGCACGTGCGCTTTCCTCCCGCGTTGTAGCAGCAGGGTCACCCTCCCGTCAAGTGGATCATGGGATCAGTGGCTTTCCCTCGAGGCTTTCCCACGAGGCTTTCCCACGAGGCTTTCCCACGAGGCTTTCCCACAGGGCTGTCCCACGTGCCACCGTGGTGTGAGTCGATCCTCGGCTTGAAAGTCGAGGCAGTGCAGGGAAAACAGGTTTCCCTGGAATGGACTGAGAGAGCTGGGGGACTCTGGTAATGGTGGCACGACCCTGGAGTTCCTCTCGCCTTTCCTGTGGAGAGCACCTCATCTTGAGATGCGACGAAAACGCCGGGAATTCTTTCCAGACCACGCAGGGAAAGGATTCCTCCTCTCCAGCTATGAGGCGGAAACGGGGCTCCTCTGGATGTGAGCGGGACTCTCGTGCTTCCTCTCCAGTGGAGACGGGTATATCGGGGAACTTCTTGAGTTGCAGCAAGGGTGTGAAGGACACTTTGGAAGTTCCAGAGGTTAGGTGTGATTAGCCTCGAGAAGCCTCAGAGGAAATGGGCCTCATCTCGCCTGGAGGGGAGAACCTCCTGGATTTTCTCGAGTTGCGGCAGGTGCTCTGGACATAAGACGGGGACCTCTGGGACCGGTTCTGGTGGCCTCAGGAAAGCCCAGTCCCCATACGAGTTGCTTGGGGTCCTCTCGGGCTTCCTCTCCCGTCGATGCCGGGCCCTAAGACCTTGTGTGGAGTTGGTGCCGGAACCTGAGGATTCATCTCCAGTGCTGAATATGGATCCTGCGGTACTTCTGGAGTCTCCCCAGGGGAGTCAGTCCTCGTCTCGAGTGGGGGCATGCACGTGCGCTTTCCTCCCGAGCTGTAGCAGCAGTGTCACGCTTCCCTTCGCAGGGATCAAGGGATCTGTGGCTTTCCGTCCAGGCATTCCCACGAGGCTTTCCCACGAGGCTTTCCCACAGGGCTGTCCCACGTGCCACCGTGGTGTGAGTCGATCCTCGGCTTGAAAGTGGAGGCAGTGCAGGGAAAACAGGTTTCCCTGGAGTGGACTGAGACATCCGGGGGACTCTGGGAATGGTGGCACAACCCTGGAGTTCCTCTCGCCTTTCCTGTGGAGAGTGCCCCCTCTTGCGCTGCTATGGCAAGTCCGGGAATTCATTCCCGACCCCACAGGGAAAGGATCCCTCCTCTCGAGCTAGGAGGCGGAAACGGGGCTCCTCTGGATGTGGGCGGGGCTCTCGTGATTCCTCTCGAGTGGAGACGGGTATGTCGGGGAACTTCTTGAGTTGCAGCAAGGGTGTGAAGGCACCCTTTGGAAGTTCCAGAGGTTAGGCGTGATTAACCTCGAGACGCCTCAGCGGAAATGGGCCTCATCTCGCCTGGAGGGGAGAACCTCCTGGATTTCTCGAGTTGCGGCAGGTGCTCTCGACTTACAAACGGGGACATCAGGGACCCGCTCTGGTGGCCTCAGGAAAGGCCAGTCATCATGCGAGTTGCTCAGGGGCCTCTCGGGATTCCTCTCCCTGTCGATGCCTGGGCCTAAGACCTGGTGTGGAGTCAGTGTCGGAACCTGAGGATACCTCTCCAGTGCTGACATGAATCTTGGGGTACTTCTGGAGTCTCCCCAGGGGAGTCAGTCCTCGTCTCGAGTGGGGGCATGCTCGTGCGCTTTCCTCACAAGATGTAGCAGCAGTGTTATGCTTCCCTTCGCGTGGATCAAGGGATCTGTGGCTTTCCCTCGAGGCTTACCCACCAGGGTTTCCCACGAGGCTTTACCACAGGGCTATCCCACGTGCCACCGTTGTGTGAGTCAACCCTCGGCTTGAATGTCGAGGCAGTGCAGGGAAAACAGGTTTCCCTGGAATGGACTGAGACATCTGGGGGACTCTGGGAATGGTGGCACGACCCTGGAGTTCCTCTCGCCTTTCCTGTGGAGAGCGCCTCCTCTTGAGATGCGACGGAATGCCGGGAATTCTTTCCCGACCACGCAGGGAAAGGATCCCTCCTCTCGAGCTAGGAGGCGGAAACGGGGCTCCTCTAGATGTGGGCGGGACTCTCTTGCTTCCTCTCGAGTGGAGACGGGCATGTCGGGGAACTTGTTGAGTTACAGCATGGGTGTGAAGGACCCTTTGGAAGTTCCAGAGGTTCGGTGTGATTAGCCTCGAGACGCCTCAGCGGAAATGGGCCTCATCTCGCCTGGAGGGGCGAACCTCCTTGATTTTCTCGAGACGCGGCAGGTGCTCTCGACTTACGACGGGTACCTCAGGGACCCGCTCTGGTGGCCTCAGGAAAGGCCAGTCCCCATTCGAGTTGCTCGGGGGCCTCTCGGGATTCCCCTCCCGTCGATGCCGGGGCCTGAGATCTTATGTGGAGTCGGTGCCGGAACCTGAGGATTCCTCTCCAGTGCTGACATGGATCTTGGGGTACTTCTGGAGTCTCTCCAGGGGAGTCAGTCCTCGTCTCGAGTGGGGGCATGCACCTGTGCTTTCCTTCCGAGCGGTAGCAGCAGTGTCATGCTTCCCTTCCCGAGGATCAAGGGATCAGTGGCCTTCCCTCGAGGCTTTCCCACGAGGCTTTCCCAGGAGGCTTTCGCACAGGGCTGTCCCACGTGCCACCGTGGTGTGAGTCGATACTCAGCTTGAAAGTCGAGGCAGTGAATGGACTGAGACATCTTGGGCACTCTGGGAATGTTGGCACAAACCTGGATTTCCTCTCGCCTTTCCTGTGCAGAGCGCCTCCTCTTGAGATGCGACGGGAACGCCGGGAATTCTTTCCCGACCACGGAGAAAAAGGATCCCTCCTCCCGAACTATGAGGCAGAAACGGGGCTCCTCTGGATGTGGGCGGGACTCTCGTGCTTCCTCTCGAGTGGAGACGAGTATGTCGGGGAACTTCTTGAGGTGCAGCAGGGGTGGGAAGGACCCTTTGGAAGTTCCAGAGTTTAGGTGTGATTAGCCTCGAGACGCCTCAGCGGAAATGGGCCTCATCTCGCCTGGAGGGGAGAACCTCCTGGATTTTCTCGAGTTGCGGCAGGTGCTATCGACTTACGACGGGGACCTCAGGGACCCGCTCTGGTGGCCTCAGGAAAGGCCAGTCCCCATGCGAGTTGCTCGGGGGCCTCTCGGGATACCTCTCCCGTCGATGCCGGGTCCTAAGACCTTGTGTGGAGTCGGTACAGGAACCTGAGGATTCCTCTCCAGTGCTGACATGGATCTAGGGTACTTCTGGAGTCTCCCCAGGGGAGTCAGCCCTCGTCTCGAGTGGGGGCATGCACGTGCGCTTTCCTCCCGAGCTGTAGCAGCAGTGTCACGCTTCCCTTCGCGTGGATCAAGCGATCTGTGGCTTTCCTTCGAGGCTTTCCCACGAGGCTTTCCCACGAGGCTTTCCCACAGGGCTATCCCACGTGCCACCGTGGAGTGTGTCGATCCTCGGCGTGAAAGTCGAGGCAGTGCAGTTAATACAGGTTTCCCTGGAATGGACTGAGACATCTGGGGGACTCTTGGATTGTTGGCCCGACCGTGGAGTTCCTCTCGCCTTTCCTGTGGAGAGCGTCTCATCTTGAGATGCGCTGGGAACGCTGGAAATTCTTTACAGACCAAGCAGGGAAACGATCCGTCATCTCGAGCTAAGAGGTGGAAACGGGGCTCCTTTGGATGTGGGCGGGACCCTCGTGCTTCCTCTCGGGTGGAGACGGGTATGTCGGGGAAATTTTTGAGTTGCAACAAGGATGTGAAGGACCCTTTGGAAGTTCAGAATTTAGGTGTGATTAGCCTCAAGACGCCTCAGTGGGAATGGGCCTCATCTCTCCTGGAGGGGAGGACCTCCTTGATTTTCTCGAGACGCGGCAGTTGTTCTCGACCTACGACCGGGACCTCAGGGACCCGCTCTGGTGCCTTCAGGAAAGGCCAGACACCGTGCGAGTTGCTAGGGGGCCTCTCAGGTTTACTCTCCCGTCGATGCCGGGGCCTAAAACCTTGTGTGGAGTCCGGGCCTGAACCTGAGGATTCTTCTCCAGTGCTGACATGGATCCTGGGGTACTTCTGGAGTCTCCCCAAGGGAATCAGTCCTCTTCTTTAGTGGGGGCTATTCACGTGCGCTTTCCTCCCGAGCTGTAACAGCAGTGTCATGCTTCCCGTCCCGTGGATCAAGGGATCTGTGGCTTTTTCTCGAGGCTTTCCCACGAGGCTTTCCCAAGATGCTTTCCCACAGGGCTGTTCCTCGTGCCATTGTGGTGGGAGCAGATCCTCTGCGTCAAACTCGAGGCAGTGTAGGGAAAACAAATTCGTGGGAAAGCCTCGAGGGAAAGCCACAGATAACGTGATTCACGTGACAGGAAGCATGACACTGCTGCTACAGCTCGGGAGGAAAGCGATTGTGCATGCCCCATCTCGAGCCGAGGACTGACTCCCCTGTGGAGACTCCAGTAGAACCCGAAGTTCCTTGTCAGCACTGGAGAGGAATCCTCAGGTTCAGGCCCGGACTCCACACAAGGTCTTAGACCCCGGCATCGACGGGAGAGGAATCCCGAGAGGCCCCCTAGCAACTCCCATGGGGACTGGACTTTCCTGAGGCCACGAGAGCGGGTCCCTGAGGTCCCCGTCGTAAGTTGAGAGCACCTGCCACAACTCGAGAAAATTCAGGAGATTCTGCCCTCCAGGCGAGATGAGGCCCATTTCCGCTGAGGCGTCTCGAGGCTAATCACACTTAAGCTCTGGAACTTCCAAAGGGTCCTTCACACCCTAGCTGAAACACAAGAAGTTCCCCGACATACCCGTCTCCACTCGAGAGGAAGCACGAGGGTCATCAAACATCCAGAGGTGCTCCGTTTCCGCATGGAGCTCGAGATGACGGATACTTTCCCTACTTGGTCGGGAAAGAATTCCCGGTGTTCCCGACGAATCTCAAGAGGAGGCGCTCTCTACAGAAAGGTGAGAGGAACTCCAGGGTCGTGCCACCATTCCTAGAGTCCCCCAGATGTCTCAGTCCATTCTAGAGGAAACTGTTTTCCCTGTACTGCCTCGACTTTCAAGCCGAGGATCGACTCACACCACGGTTTCACGAGGGACAGCCCTGTGGGAAAGTCTCGAGGGAAAGCCACCGATCCCTTGATCCACGCACCGGGAAGTGAGACACTGCTGCTACAGCTCGGGAGGAAAGCGCTCGTGCATGCCCCCACTCGAGCCTAGGACTGACTGCCCTGTGGAGACTCCAGAATTACTCCAAGATCCATGTCAGCACTGGAGAGGAATCCTCAGGTTCTGGCCCCGACTCTACACAAGGACTTAAGCCCCAGCATCGATGGGAGAGGAATCCCGAGATTCACCCTAGCAACTCGCATGGGGACTGGCCTTTTCTGAGGCCACCAGAGCGGGTCCCGTAGGTGCCCGTCGTAAGTCGAGAGCACCTGCTGCAACTCGAGAAAATCCAGGAGGTTCTCCCCTCCAGGTGAGAGGAGGCCCATTTCCGTGGAGGAGTCTCACGGCTAATCACACCTTATCTCTGGCACTTCCAAAGGGTCCTTCACACCCTTGTTGCAACTAAAGAAGTTTCCCGACATACCCGTCTCCACTTGAGAGGAAGCACGAGGGTCCCTCCCAGATCCAGAGCAGCCCCGTTTCAGCCTCGTAGCTCGAGATGAGGGATCCTTTCCTTGCTTCGTCGGGAAAGACTTCCCGCCGTTCCCGTCGCATGTCAGGAGGATGCTCCCTCCACAGGAAAGGCAAGAGAAACTCCAGGGTCCTTCCAACATTCCAAGAGTCTCGCAGATGTCTCAGTCCATACCAGAGGAACCTGTTTTCCCTGCTCTGCCTCGACTTTCAGGCCGAGGATCTACTCACACCACTGTGGCACGTGGGACAGCCTTGTGGGAAAGCCTCGTGAGAAAGCCTTGAGGGAAGCCACAAATTCCTTGACTGACGTGACGGGAAGCCTGACACTGCGGCTACTGCGCGGGAGGAAAGCGCACGTGCATGCCCCCACTTCGAGCCGAGGACTGACTTCTCTGGGCAGACTCCAGAAGTACCCCAAGATCCATGTCAGCACTGGAGAGGAATCCTCAGGTTCCGGCTTCGACTCCACACAAGGTCTTAGGCCCCGGCATCGACCTGAGAGGAATCCCGAGTGGCCCCCTAAAACCTTGCAATGTGACTGGCCTTTCCTGAGGCCACCAGAGCGGGTCCCTGACGTCCCCGTCGTAACTCGAGAGCACGTGCCACAAGTCGAGAAAATCCAGGAGGTTCTCCCCTCCAGGCGAGATGAGGCCCATTTCCGCTGAGGCGTTTCGAGGCTAATCACACCTAACCTCTGGAACTTCCAAAGGGTCCTTCACACCCTTGTTGCAACTCAAGAAGTTCCCCGACATACCCGTCTCCACTCGAGAGGAAGCACGAGGTTCCCGCCCACATCCAGAGGAGCCCCGGTTCCGCCTCATAGCTGGAGATTAGGGATCCTTTCCCTACTTTGTCGGGAGAGAATTCCCAGTGTTCCCATCGCATCTCCAGATGAGGCGCTTTCAACAGGAAAGGCGAGAGGAACTCCAGGGTAGTCCCACCATTCCAAGAGTCCCCCAGATGTCTCAGTCCATTCCAGAGGATCCTGTGTTCCCTGCACTGCCTCGACGTTCACGCCGAGGATTGACTCACACCGCGGAGGCTCTTGGGACAGCCTTGTGGGAAAGCTTCGTGTGAAAGCCTCGAGGGAAAGCCTCGAGGGAATGCCTCAGATCCCTTGTACCACGCTACAGGAAGTTTGACGCTTCTGCTACAGCTCGGGAGGTAAGCGCACGTGCATGCCCCCAATGAAGATGAAGACTGACTCCCCTTTCGAGACTCCAGAATTACCCCAAGATACATGTCAGCTGTGGACAGGAATCCTCAGGTTCCGGCCCCGACTCCACACAAGGTCTTAGGCTCCGGCATCGACTGGGAAGGACCCCTAGATGCCCCCTAGCAACCGCCTGGCGACTGGCCTTTCCTGAGTCCACCAGAGCGGATCTCTGTGGACCCCGTCGTAACTCGAGAGCACCTGCCACAGCTCGAAAAAATCCAGGAGATTCTCCCCTCCAGGCGCAATGAGGCCCATTTCCACTGAGGCATCTCGAGGCAAACCACTCCTAACCTCTGGAACTTCGAAAGAGTCCTTCACACCCTTGCTGCAACTCAAGAAGTTCCCCGACATACCTGTTCCTCTTCACTTTCTGCCATAGTTGTGATGTCATCTGCATATCTAAGTTTATTGATATTTCTCCCAGCAATCTTGATTCCAGCTCACGTATCTTCCATCCCAGCATTTTTCATGATGTACTCTTCATATAAGTTAAATAAACATGGTGACAATATACAGCCTTGACATACTCCTTTTCCTTTTTGGAACCAGTCTGTTGTTCCATGTCTTGTTCTAACTGTTGCTTCCTGACCTGCATACAGGTTTCTCAAGAGACAGGTCAGGTGGTCTGGTATTCCCATCTCTTTCAGAATATTTCCCAATTTATTGTGATCCACACAGTCAAAGGCTTTGGCATAGTCAATAAAGCAGAAAGATGGTTTTGTTTTCGGGAACTCTCTTGCTTTTTCAATGATCCTTGGATGTTGGCAATTTGATCTCTGGTTTCTCGACATTTTTTATTCATTTATTTATTTATTTTTAATTGTTTAGTTTTTTATTTTTTAAATTTTAAAATCTTTAATTCTTACATGCATTCCCATACATGAACCCCCCTCCCACCTCCCTCCCCATAACATCTCTCTGGATCATCCCCATGCACCTGTCCCAAGCATGATGTATCCTGCGTCAGACATAGACTGGCGATTCAATTCTTACATGATAGTATACATGCTAGCATGCCGTTCTCCCAAATCATCCCACCCTCTCCCTCTCCCTCTGAGTCCAAAAGTCCGTTATACACATCTGTGTCTTTTTTTTCCTGTCTTGCATACAGGGTAGTCATTGCCATCTTCCTAAATTCCATATATATGTGTTAGTATACTGTATTGGTGTTTTTCTTCCTGGCTTTCTTCACTCTGTATAATCGGCTCCAGTTTCATCCATCTCATCAGACTGATTCAAATGAATTCTTTTTAACGGCTGAGTAATACTCCATTGTGTATATGTACCACAGCTTTCTTATCCATTCATCTGCTGATGGACATCTAGGTTGTTTCCATGTCCTGGCTATTATAAACAGTGCTGCGATGAACATTGGGGTACATGTGTCTCTTTCAATTCTGGTTTCCTCGGTGTGTATGCCCAGAAGTGGGATTGCTGGGTCATAAGGTAGTTCTATTTGCAATTTTTAAAGGAATCTCTGCATTTTTAAAATCCCTCTTGAACATTTGGAAGTTCACAGTTCATGTGAACTTGGAGAATTTTGAGCATTACTTTACTAGCGTGTGAGATGAGTGCAATTGTGCAGCAGCTTGAATATTCTTTGTCATTGCCTTTCATTGGGATTGGAATGAAAACTGACCTAATGACTAGATGTTTTCAATTGCATATGCTGAAAGAACTGGCTGTGCAGTTTTGAAGAAAAAAAAATCATTTTAACCCATTTTCTCTGAAGTGCAAGGCATATCATGGCCATCCTGAATCAAAAACTCAACTTTTCTTTATGTAGTCATAGTTTCATGCCTAAATTATAGGCCAACTCGTGCTCAAATTGACTCTGATATCAGGGGCAGATCAACTAATAAAAAGCTTGGATTGTCCCTCTGGAGGAAAGTGAGATCTTGGTCCCACGAGAAGAATCTGAAGGGTTAAGGGAACTTGCAAGAGTGGGGAAAGCTTAGTCCATCCTACATGTAGCAAAATCTTAAATAAGGCTTATTTACTTTACCGAAGTAAAGAAACAGATGATGAAAACAATTATAAATCAATGAAATGTAAAGAAACTCATAGTCTGTTATCAAAAATTGCATTCTAAGAAAACTTTGTTCTCTTAACCTAGAGAGGAGACTAACTTCCATCTGGTACCAGCTTACCAGAAGACAAACAAACAAACAAAAAATTATTGGGAAGCTTAAAAAAGTATTTTCCATATATCTTGAAGTAGCAGTATTTCTGCAAAGGCATCAGTGTGAAACCATAGAGGACATGGTTAAAACCTGATTAAATAGAAATTGACAAAGTAATCTGGTCACTGCTGCGACTTGAAATGCTTTAATATGATAACTAGAATTATAACTGACAGCATTTGACCAGGACATATCAGATTTTCATGGATGTCACATAATTTCTAGGATATCTATACTAGGAACTGAAGGAATCTTTGAACCTAGGAAAGAAAACAACAGTCTCAAAGGCCCTTGCTGAATCATCTATCAGCAAGGAATGTCTTTGCAAGGATCGCAAAGTGAAGGGAAAATACACCGACCTGCCTCTGCAACTTCGGTCCTCTGAGCAGATCTGGAGGTCTCCCTTTGTATAAGCTAACCTGTTCCTTCCAAATAGAGGTTTACAACACCAAACAACTGGCCGCCTATTCTTCCCCAAAGGAGGCTCTCTTTCCCCACATCCTGCGAACTCCCTTTCCCAACCTCCTGGAAAAGCGCTTCTTGCAGTTCCTTTCAGAAAATCCTATGGACGGAGAAGCCTGGTAGGCTGCAGTCCTTGGGGTCGCTGAGGGTCGGACACGACTGAGCGACTGCACTTTCATTTTCACTTTCATGCATTGGAGAAGGCAATGGCAACCCACTTACTGTTCTTGCCTGGAGAATCCCAGGGATGGGGGAGCCTAGTGGGCTACCGTCTATGGCGTCGCACAGAGTCGAACACGACTGAAGCAGCTTAGCAGCAGCAGCAGCAGCAGCAGTTCCTTTCTTAGGGACAGTTATCCCTGAGATTGGGACCTGGAAAGACAGAGCCACCTCCACACACACGTCTTTTCTGTCCCCTTTCCTCTGGAGGAGAGCTCTAGTGAGCCTAGGTCTGTCAGGAAAATTCTTGGCTTTGACGGGATCACACCCGGTGTGTGAACCTGCATACCCGACCTAGGGGCCACAGGGCACCTGTTTTGCTCGAGTGGGTCCTGGAGGGGTGCAGCATAGCAAGAGCTTAAAAATCCATCCAAATTGTCTTTCTTTACCTCGGAGAGAACGAGTTTGCTCCACCTCCACCCTTTGGCAGTGTGGAGGGAAGAGGGCACCACCCTCTCCAAAGGGGGCATAGGGCCTACCAGGAGAGAAAGGCCCCTTGAGGAGCTGAGCCCAGGTAGGCAGCCAGTGATGTCAAGCACACTCCCGCTGCTTGCTTCTTCATGGGCACTCCCACGATCTGCTAGGAATGTCTTTGCAAGGATCTCAAAGGGAAGGGGAGATACATGGCCCTGTCTCTGGAACTTCAGTCCTCTGAGCAGATCTGGAGATCTTGAGTTGTATAAGCAAACCTGTTCCTTCCAAATAGAGGCTTGCAAACACACGCCCGGTGGTTGCCTCTTCTTCCCCGAAGAAGCCTTTCTTTCCCCACATGCTGTGAACTCCCTGTCCCAACCTCCAAGAATAGCGCTTCTTGCCATTCCTTTCTTAGAGGCAGTTATCCCTGAGCTTGGGGCCGTAGGGAGTAGCCCCACACTCACAGGGAAAGGCAAAGACTCCTCCATACATCTCCTCTATCCCCTTTGCTCTGGAGGAGAGCTCTAGTGAGCCTAGGTCTTTCAGGAAAATTCTTGGCTTGGACAGGATCTCACCCTGTTTGTCAACCTGCATACCCAACCAGGGGCCACAGAGCACCTGTTTCAGTAAAGTGGGCCCTGAAAGGGTGCAGCCTAGCAAGAGCTTGAAAATCCATTCAATTGCTGTTTTTGTACCTCTGACAGAGCGAGCTTGGCTCCACCCTTTGGCAGTGAGGAGAAAAGAGGCATGACACCCTCCCCAAGGGGACATGGGGCCTACTTCGAGAGGAAAGGCCCCTTGTGGAGTTGAGGCCAGGAAGGCACACAGTCATGTCAAACACACTCCCACTGCTTGCTTCTTCATGGGCACTCCCGCTATCAGCTAGGAACGTCTTTGCAAGGATCACAAAGGGAAGGGGAGATACACGGCCCTGCCTCTGGACCTCCGGTGCTCTGAGCAAATCTGGAGGTCTCCCGTTGTGTAAGTGAACCTGTTCCTTCCAAAGAGAGGCTTGCAAACACATGCTGGATTGTTGCCTCTTCTTCCCTGAGGGAGGCTCTCTTTCCCCGCATCCTGGGAACACCCTCTCCAAGTGCTGGAAAAGCTCTTCTTGAAGTTTCTTTCTTAAAGTCAGTTATCCCTGAGCTTGGGGCCATAGGGAATAGCACCAAACTAACAGGGAAAGGCAGGCAACGTCCACTTATCTCTTCCATCCGCTTTGCTCTGGAGGAGAGCTCTAATGAGCCTATGTCTGTTAGGAAAATTCTTGGCTTTGATGGGAACACACCCGGTGTGTGAACCCGCATACCCGACCTAGGGGCCACAGGGCACCTGTTTCACTCGAGTGAGCCCCGAAGTGGTGCAGCTTAGCAAGAGCCTGAAAATCCATTCAATTGCTGTTTTTGTACCTCTGACAGAGCGAGCTTTGCTGCACCCTTTGGCAGTGTGGAGGGAAGAGGACACAACCCCCTCCCAAGGGGACATGTGGCCTCCTTCGAAAGGAAAGGCCCTTTGAGGAGCTGAGGCTAGGAAGGCACACAGTCGTGTCGAACACACTCCCACTGCTTGCCTCTTCAGGGCCAGTAGCTCTATCAGCTAGGAATGTCTTTGCAAGTATCGTAGTGGGAAGGGGAGATACATGGCCCTGCCTCTGCAACTTCGGTCCTCTGAGCAGATCTGGAGGTCTTGAGTTGTATAAGCAAACCTGTTCCTTCCAAATAGAGGCTTGCAAACACACACCAGGTGGCTGCCCCTTCTTTCCTGAAGAAGGCTCGCTTTCCCTGCATGCTGTGAACTCCCTGTCCCAGCCTCCAGGAATAGCACTTTTTGCAGTTCCTTTCTTAGGGGCAGTTATCCCTGAGTATGGGGCCATAGGGAGTAGCACCACACACACATGGAAAGGCAGAGCCACCTCCACACATCTCTTCCATCCCCGTTACTCTGGAGGAGAGCTCTAGGGAGCCTAGGTCTGTCAGGAAATTCTTGGCTTTGATGGCAACACACCCAGTGTGTGAACCTGCATACCCGACCTAGGGGCCACAGGGCACCTGTTACACTCGAGTGGGCCCTGAAGCAGTGCAGCCTAGCAAGAGCTTGAAAATCCATCCAATTGCTGTTTTTGTACCTCTGACAGAGCGAGCTTTGCTGCATGTTTTTGGCAGTGTGGAGGGAAGAGGGCACAACCCCCTCCCCAAGGGGACATGGGGCCTACTTTGAGAAGGAAAGGCCCTTTGAGGAGTTGAGGCCAGGAAGGTACACAATCATGTCAAACACACTCCCGCTGCCTGCTTCTTCATGGGTACTCCCGCTATCAGCTAGGAATGTCTTATGCAATGAATCTCAAAGGGAAGGGGAGATACATGGCCTGTCTCTGGAACTTCGATTCTCTAAGCAGATCTGGGAGGTCTCCCATCGTATAAGCGAACCTGTTCCTTCCAAACAGAGGCTTGCCAAACACACGCCAGATTGTTGACTCTTTCTTCCACGTGGGAGGCTGTCTTTCCACATCCTGGGAACTCCCTGGCCCAGTCCTCAGAAAAGCACTTCTTGGAGTTTCTTTTTGAAGGTCAGTTTATCCCTGAGCTTGGGGCCATAGGGAATAGCCCCAAACTTACAGGGACAGGCAGGCCACGTGCACATATCTCTTCTGTCCCCTTTGCTCTGGAGGAGAGCTTTAGTGAGCCTAGGTCTGTCCAGAAAATTCTTTGCATTGACGGGAACAACTCCTGCATGTGAACCTGTATACCCAACCTAGGGGCCACAGGTAGCTGTTTCACTCTAGTGGGCTCTGAAGTGGGGCAGCCTAGCAAAGAGCTTGAAAATCCGTTCAATTGCTGTTTTTGTACCTCTGACAGAGCGAGCTTTGCTGCACCCTTTGGCAGTGTGGAGGGAAGAGGGCACAATCCCCCCTGCCTAAGGGAAATGCAGCCTACTAGAGGAAAGGCCACTTGAGGAGCTGCTGCCTCACTTCTCCTCAACTCAATTTTTTGTCACCATTTAATCTACATCATATGAATTTTTGAAACTAATTTGTAACTTTTAGAAAAAAAGACTTCTTAGGTATTAACATACTGGTATTTCTAAAAGGGGGGAAATACTTCTTCCCTAAAACCAAAAACTGTATTAAGAAAATTTGAATGGATGAAATATGT
>NW_017202089.1:0-6486 GCF_001704415.2 Capra hircus
CTTGCTGCAACTCAGAAGTTCCCCGACCTACTCGTCTCCACTCGAGAAGCAGACTCGAGAGGAAGCACGAGAGTTCCACCCACATCCAAGGGAGACCCGTTTCCGCCTCCTAGCTCGAGAGGAGGGATCCTTTCCCTGCGTGGTCGGGAAAGAATTCCCGGGCATTCCCTCGCATCTCAAGAGGAGGCGCTCTCCACAGGAAAGGCGAGAGGAACTCCAGGGTCGTGCCTCTCCCAGAGTCCCCCAGATTTCTCAGTCATTCCAGGGGAACCTGTTTTCCCTGCACTGCCTCTAATTTCAAGTCGAGGATCGACTCACACCACGGTGGTACATGGGACAGCCCTGTGGGAAAGCCTCGTGGGAAAGCCCCGTGGGAAAGCCTCGAGGTAAAGCCAAAGATCTCTTGATCCACGCGAAGGGAAGGGTGACACTGCTGCTACAGCTCGGGAGGAAAGAGCACCTGCATGCCCACACTCGAGACGAGGACGAACTCCCCTGGGGAGACTCCAGAAGTACCCCAAGATCCATGTCAGCACTGGAGAGGAATCCTCAGGTTCCTGCACCGACTCCAAACAAGGTCTTAGGCCCCGGCATCGAAGGAGAGGAATCCCAAGAGGCCCCCGAGCAACTCGCATGGGGACTGGCCTTTCCTGAGGCCACCAGAACGGGTCCCTGAGGTCCCCGTCGTAAGCCGAGAGCACCTGCCGCAACTCGAGAAAATCCAGGAGGTTCTCCCTCCAGGCGAGATGAGGCCCATTTCCGCTGAGGCGTCTCGATGCTATTCACACCTAAACTCTGGAACTTCCAAAGGGTCCTTCACACCTTGCTGCAACTCAGGAATTTCGGCGACATACCCGTCTTCACTCGAGAGGAAGCACGAGAGTCCCGCCCACATCCAGAGGAGCCACGTTTCCGCCTCCTAGCTCGAGAGGAAGGATCCTTTCCCTGCGTGCTCGGGAAAGAATTCCCTGCGTTCCCGTCGCAACTCAAGAGGAGGCGCTCTCCGCAGGAAAGACGAGAGTAACTCCAGGATCGTGCCACCACTCCCAGAGGCCCCAGATTTCTCAGTCCATTCCAGGGAAACCTGTTTTCCCTGCACTGCCTCGACTTTCAAGCCGAGGATCGACTCACACCACGGTGGCACGTGGTACAGCCCTGTGGGAAAGCCTCGTGGGAAAGCCACAGATCCCTTGATCCACGCGAAGGGAAGCGTGACACTGCTGCTACAGCTCGGGAGGAAAGCGCACATGCATGCCCCCCTCGAGACGAGGACTGACTCCCCTGGGGAGACTCCAGAAGTACCCCAAGATCCATGTCAGCACTGGAGAGGAATCCTCAGGTTTCGGCACTGACTCCACACAAGGTCTTAGGCCCCAGCATCGAAGGGAGAGGAATCCCGAGAGGCCCCCGAGCAACTCGCATGGGGACTGTCCTTTCCTGAGGCCACCAGAGCGGGACCTTGAAGTCCCGTCGTAAGTCGAGAGCACCTGTCCCAACTCGAGAAAATACAGGAGGTTCTCCCTCCAGGCGAGATGAGGCGCATTTGTGCTGAGGCGTCTCAGGGTAATCAGACCTAACCTCTGCAACTTCCAAAGGGTCCTTCACAACCTTGCTGCAACTCAAGAGGTTGCCCGACATACCCGTCTCCACTCGAGAGGAAGCACGAGAGTCCCGTCCACATTCAGAGGAGCCCCGTTTGCGCCTCCTAGCTAGAGAGGAGGGATCCTTTCCCTGCGTGGTCGGAAAGAATTCCGAGTGTTCCGTCGCATCTCAAGAGAAGGCGCTCTCCACAGGAATGGCGAGAGGAACTCCAGGATCGTGCCACCATTCCCACAGTCCCCCAGATGTCTCAGTCCATTCCAGGGAAACCTGTTTTCCCTGCACTGACTCGACTTTCAGCCGAGGATCGACTCACACCACGGTGGCACGTGGGACAGCCCTGTGGGAAAGCCTCGTGGGAACGTCTCGTGGGAAAGCCTCGAGGGAAAGCCACAGATCCCTTGATCCACGTGAATGGAAGCGTCACACTGCTGGAACAGCCCGGGAGGAAAGCGCACTTGCATGCCCCCACTCGAAACGAGGACTGACTTCCCTGGGGAGACTCCAGAAGTACCCCAAGGTCCATGTAAGCAATAGTGAGGAATCCTCAGGTTCTGGCACCGACTTCACACAAGGTCTTAGGCCCGGCATCGACGGGAGAGGAATCCCGAGAGGCCCCCGAGCAACTCGCATGGGGACTGGCCTTTCCTGAGGCCACCAGAGCGGGTCCCTGAGGTCCCGTCGTAAGTCAAGAGCACCTGCTGTACCTCGAGAAAATCCAGGAGGTTCTCCCCTCCAGGCGAGATGAGGCCCATTTCCGCTAATGCGTCACGAGGTTAATCACACCTAACCTCTGGAACTCCCAAAGGGTCCTTCACACTTTTGCTGCAACTTAAGAAGTTCCCCGACATACTCGTCTCCACTCCAGAGGCACGAGAGTCCCGCCCACATCCAGAGGAGCCCCGTTTCCATCTCATACCTCGAGAGGAGGGATACTTTCCCTGCGTGTTCGGGAAAGAATTCCGTCGTTCCCGTCGCATCTCAAGAGGAGGCACTCTCCACAGGAAAGGCGAGAGGAACTCCAGGGTCGTGCCACCATTCCCACAGTCCCCCAGATGTCTCAGTCTATTCCAGGGAAACCTGTTTTCCCTGCACTGCCTCGACTTTCAAGCCGAGGATCGACTCACACCACGGTGGCACGTGGGACAGCCCTGTGGGAAAGCCTCCTGGGAAAGCCTCATGGGAAAGCCTCGAGTGAAAGTCACAGATCCCTTGATCCACGCGAAGGGAAGCGTGACACTGCTGCTACAGCTCGGGATGAAAGCGCCCGTGCATGCCCCCACTCGAGACGAGGACTGACTTCCATGGGGAGACTCCAGAAGTACACCAAGATCCATGTCGGCACTGGAGAGGAATCCTCAGGTTCGGGCACTGACTCCACACAAGGTCTTAGGACCCAGCATCGACGGGACTGGAGTCCCGAGAGGCCCGCGAGCAACTCGCAAGGGGACTGGCCTTTCCTGAGGCCACCGAGCGGGACTCTGAGGTCCCCGTCGTAAGTCGAGAGCACCTGCCGCAACTCGAGAAAATCCAGGAGGTTCTCCCCTCCAGGCGAGATGAGGCCCATTCGTGCTGAGGCGTCTCGAGGCTAATCAGACCTAACCTCTGGAACATACAAAGGGACCGTCACACCTTGCTGCAACTCAAGAAGTTCCCCGACATACCCGTCTCCACTCGAGAGGAAGCACGAGCGTCCCGCCCACATCTAGAGGAGCCCCGTTTCCTCCTCCTTGCTCGAGAGGAGGGATCCTTTCCCTGAGTGTTCGGGAAAGAATTCCCGGCGTTCCCGTCACATCTCAAGAGGAGGCGCTCTCCACAGGAAAGGCGAGAGGAACTCCAGGGTCGTGCCACCATTCCCAGAGTCCCCCAGATGTCTCAGTCCTTTCCAGGGAAACCTGTTTTCCTTGCACTGCCTCGACTTTCAAGCCGAGGATCGACTCATACCACGGTGGCACGTGGGACAGCCCTGTGGGAAAGCCTCGTGGGAAAGCCTCGTTGGAAGGCCTCGAGGGCAAGCCACAGATCCCTTGATCCACGCGAAGGGAAGGGTGACACTGCTGCTACTGCTCGGGAGGAAAGCGCACGTGCATGCCCCCACTCGAGACGAGAACTGACTCCCCAGGGGAGACTCCAGAAGTACCCCAAGATCCATGTCAGCCCTGGAGAGGAATCCTCAGGTTCCGGCACCGACTCCACACAAGGTCTTAGGCCCGGCATCGACGGAGAGGAATCCCGAGAGGCCCCCAAGCAACTCGCAGGGGAATGGCCTTTCCTGAGGCCACCAGAGCGGTCCCTGAGGTCCCCGTCGTAAGTCGCGAGCACCTGCCGCAACTCGAGAAAATCCAGGAGGTTCTCCCCTCCAGACGAGATGAGGCCCTTTTCCGCTGAGGCGTCTCGAGGCTAATCACACCTAACATCTGGAACTTCCAAAGGGTCCTTCACACCCTTGCTGCAACTCAAGAAGTTCCCCGACATACCCGTCTCCACTCGAGAGGAAGCACGAGAGTCCCTCCCACATCCAGAGGAGCCCAATTTCCACCTCCTTGCTCGAGAGGAGAGATCCTTTCCCTGCGTGTTCGGGAAAGAATTCCCGGCGTTCCGTCGCATCTCAAGAGGAGGCGCTCTCCACAGGAAAGGCGAGAGCAACTTCAGGGCCGTGCCAACATTCCCAGAATCCCCATATGTCTCAGTCCATTCCAGGGAAACCTGTTTTCCCTGCACTGCCTCGACTTTCAAGCTGAGGATGGACTCACACCACGGTGGTACGTGGGACAGCCCTGTGGGAAAGCCTCGAGGGGAAGCCACAGATCCCTTGATCCACGCGAAGGGAAGCGCGACACTGCAGCTACAGCTCGGGGGAAAAGCGCACGTGCATGCCCCCCTCGAGACGAGGACTGACTCCACTGGGGAGACTCCAGAAGTACCCCAAGATCAATGTCAGCACTGGAGAGGAATCCTCAGGGTCCGGCACTAACTCCACACAAAGTCTTAGGCCCGGCATCGACGGGAGAGGAATCCGATAGGCCCCCGAGCAACTCACATGGGGACTGGCCTTTCCTAAGGCCACCAGAGCGGGTCCCTGAAGTCCCCGTCGTAAGTCGAGAGCACCTGCCGAAACTCGGTAAAATACAGGAGGTTCTCCCCTGCAGGCGAGATGAGGCCAGTTTCCACTGAGGTGTCTCGAGGCTAATCACACGTGACCTCTGGACCTTCCAAAGAGTCTTTCACAGTCAAGCTGCAACTCAAGAAGTTCCCCGACACACCCGTCTCCCACTCAAGAGGTAGCACGATCGTCCTGGCCACATCCTGAGGAGCTCCGTTTCCGGCTCGTACCTCGAGATGAGGGATCCTTTCCCTGCTTGGTCGGAAAAGAATTCCCGGCATTCCCATCGCATCTCAAGGGAGGCGCTCTCCAAAGGAAAGGGGAGAGGAACTGCAGGGTCGTGCCACCATTCCAAGACTCCCCCAGATGTGTCAGTCCGTTCCACAGGAACCTGTTTTCCCTGCACTGCCTCGGCTTTCACGCCGAGGATCGACTCACACCGTGACACGTGGGACAGCCCTGTGGGAAAGCATCGTGGGAAAGACTCGAGGGAAAGCCACAGATCCCTTGGTCCACGCAAGGGGAACCGTGACACTGCTGCTACAGCATGGGAGGAAATGGCACGCTCATGCCCCCACTCGAGACTAGGCCTGACTCCCTTGTGGAGACTCCAGAAGTACCCCAAAATCCATGTCAGCACTGGAGAGGAATCCTCAGCTTCCGGCCCCGAATCCACACAAGGAGAGCACCTGCTGAAACTCGGAAATATCCAGGAGCCTCTCCATTCCAGGCGACATGAGGCCCATTTCTGCTGAGGCATCTCGAGACTAACCACACCTAACCTCTGGAACTTCCAAAGGGTCCTTTACACCCTTGCTGCAACTCAAGAAGATCCCCGACATACCCGTCTCCACTCGAGACGAAGCACGAGAGTCCCGCCTACATCCAGAGGAGCTCCGTTTCCGCCTCCTAGCTCGAGAGGAGGGATCCTTTCCCTGCGTGCTCCGGAAATAATTCCCGGCGTTCCCGTCGCATCTCAAGAGCAGGCGCTCTCCGCAGGAAAGGCGAGAGGAACTCCAGGGTCGTGCAACCGTTCCAGAGTCCCGCAGATGTCTCT
This sequence comes from Capra hircus, assembly GCF_001704415.2. Taxonomy (NCBI): domain Eukaryota; kingdom Metazoa; phylum Chordata; class Mammalia; order Artiodactyla; family Bovidae; genus Capra; species Capra hircus. Next base: position 5,760 of record NW_017202089.1, read on the forward strand.
CCGTCCAGGGAAACCTGTTTTCCCTGCACTGCCTCGACTTTCAAGAGGAGGATCGACTCACACCACGGGGCACGTGGGACAGCCCTGTGGAAAGCGTCGTGGGAAAGCCTCGTGGGAAAGCCTCGTGGGAAAGCCTAGAGGGAAATCCACAGATACCTTGATCCAGGCGAATGGAAGAGCGACACTGCTGCTACAGCTCGGGAGGAAATCGGACGTGAATACCCCCACTCGAGACGAGGACTGACTCCCTGGGGAGACTCCAGAAGTACCCCCAAGATCCATGTCAGCACTGGAGAGGAATCCTCAGGTTCCGGCACCGACTCCACACAAGGTCTTAGGCCCCAGCATCGACGTTAGAGAATCCGAGAGGCCCCCGTGCAACTCGCATGGGACTGGCCTTTCCTGAGGCACCAGAGCGGGTCCTGAGGTCCCCGTCGTAAGTCGAGAGCACCTGCCGCAACTCGAGAAAATCCAGGAGGTTTTTTCCCCTCCAGGCGAGAAAGGGCCCATTTCCCCTGAGGCGACTCGTGCTAATCACACCTAACCTTTGGAACTTCCAAAGGGTCCTTCACACCCTTGCTGCAACTCAAGAAGTTCCCCGACATACCTGTCTCCACACGAGAGGAAGCACGACAGTCCGCCCATCCAGAGGAGCCCCGTTTCCGCCTCCTAGCCTGAGAGGAGGGATCCTTTCACTGTTTCTCGGGAAAGAATTCCCGGCGTTCCC
>NW_017202090.1:0-6485 GCF_001704415.2 Capra hircus
AGAGGAAGCACGAGAGTCCCGCCCACATCCAGAGGAGCCCCGTTTCAGCCTCCTAGCCTCGAGAGGAGGGATCCTTTCCCTGCGTGGTCGGGAAAGAATTCCCGGCATTTCCGTCGCATCTCAAGAGGAGGCGCTCTCCACAGGAAAGCCGAGAGAACTCCAGGATCGTGCCACCATTCCCAGAGTCCCCGAGATGTCTCAGTCCATTCCAGGGAAACCTGTTTTCCCTGCACTGCCTCCACTTTCAAGCCGAGGATTGACTCACACCACGGGTGGCACGTGGGACAGCCCTGTGGGAAAGCCCGTGGGAAAGCCTGGTGGGAAAGCCTCGAGGGAAAGCCACAGATCCCTTGACCCACGCGAAGGGAAGCGTGACACTGCTGCTACAGCTCGGAAGGAAAGCGCACGTGCATGCCCCCACTCGAGACGAAGACTGACTCCCCTGTGGAGACTCCAGAAGTACCCAAGATCCATGTCAGGACTGGAGAGGAATCCTCAGTTCCGGCACCGACTCCACACAAGGTCTTAGGCCCAGCATCGAAGGGAGAGGAATGCCCGAGAGGCCCCGAGCAACTCGCATGGGACTGGCCTTTCTGAAGCCACAGAGCAGGTCCTGGGTCCCGTCGTAAGTCGAGAGCACCTGCCGCAACTCGAGAAAATCCAGGAGGTTTTCCTCTCCAGGCGAGATGAGCCCATTTCCGCTGAGGCGTCTCGAGGCTAATCATATCTAACATCTGGAAATTCCAAAGGTCCTTCACACCCTTGCTGCAACTCAAGAAGTTCCCCGACATACCCGTCTCCACTCGAGAGGAAGCACGAGAGTCACGCCCACATCCAGAGGAGCCCCGTTTCCGTCTCTAGCTCGTAGGAGGGAACCTTTCCATGCGTGTTCGGGAAAGAATTGTCGCATTCCCGTCGTATCTCAAGAGGAGGCGCTCTCCACAGGAAGGCAGAGGAACTCCAGGGTCGTGCCACCATTCCCAGAGTCCCCCAGATGTCTCTGTCCATTCCAGGGAAACCTGTTTCCCTGCACTACCTCGACTTTCAAGCCAAGATCGACTCACACCACGGTGGCACATGGACAGCCTGTGGGAAAGCCTCGTGGGAAAGCCTCGTGGGAAAGCCTCGAGGAAAGACTCGAGGGAAAGCCACAGATCCCTTGATCCACACGAAGGGAAGCACGACACTGCTGCTACAGCTCGGGAGGAAAGCGCACGTGCATGCCCCCACTCGAGACGAGGACTGACTCCCCTGGGGAGACTTCCAGAAGTACCCCAAGATCCATTGTCAGCACTGGAGAGGAATCCTCAGGTTCCGGCACTGACTCCACACAAGGTCTTAGGCCCCAGGCATCGACAGGAGAGGAATCCCGAGAGGCCCCTGAGCAACTCGCATTGGGGACTGGCCTTTACCTGAGGCAACCAGAGCGGGTCCCTGAGGTCCCCGTCGTAATTCGAGAGCACCTGCCAGCAACTCGAGAAAATCCAGGAGGTTCTCCCCTCCAGGCGAGATGAGGCCCTATTTCCGCCGAGACGTCTCGAGGCTAATCAGACCTAACCTCTGGAACTTCCAAAGGGACCTTTCACACCCTTGCTGCAACTCAAGAAATCCCCCGACATACTCGTCTCCACTCGAAGAGGAAGCACGAGAGGTTCCGCCGACGTCCAGAGGAGCCCCGTTTCAGCCTCCTAGCTCGAGAGGAGGGATCCTTTCCCTGCGTGGTCGGGAAAGAATTCCCGGCATTTCCGTCGCATTTCAAGGGGAGGCGCTCTCCACAGGAAAGGCGAGAGGAACTCCAGGGTCGTGCCACCATTCCCAGAGTCCTCCAGATGTCTCAGTCCATTCCAGGGAAACCTGTTTTCCCTGCACTGCCTCGATTTTCAAGCGGAGGATCGACTCACACCCGGTGGCACGTGGGACAGCCCTGTGGGAAAGCCTCGTGGGAAAGCCTCATGGGAAAGCCTCGAGGGAAAGCCACAGATCCCTTGATCCACGCGAAGGGAAGTGCGACACTGCTGCTACAGCTCGGGAGGAAAGCGCACGTGCATGCCCCCACGCGAGACGAGGACTGACTCCCCTGGGGAGACTCCAGAAGTACCCCAAGATCCATGTCAGCACTGGAGAGGAATCCTCAGGTTCCGGCACTGACTCCACACAAGGTCTTAGGCCCCTTAATCGACGGGAGAGGAAACCCGAGAGGCCGCCGAGCAACTCGCATGGGGACTGGCCTTTCCTGAGGCCACAAGAGCAGGTCACTGATGTCCCCGTCGTAAGTCGAGAGCACCTGCCTGCAACTAAAGAAAATCCAGGAGGTTCTTCCCTCCAGGCGAGATGAGGCCAATTTCCGCTGAGGCGTCTCGAAGCTAATCACACCTAACCTCTGGAACTTCCGAAGGGTCCTTCACACCCTTGCTGCAACTCAAGAAGTTCTCTGACATACCCGTCTCCACTCGAGAGGAAGCACGAGAGTCCCGCCCACATCCAGAGGAGCCCCGTTTCCGTTTCCTAGCTCGAGAGGAGCGATCCTTTCCCTGCGTGGTTGGGAAAGGATTCCCGGCGTTCCCGTCGCATCTCAAGAGGAGGCGCTCTCCACAGGAAAGGCGAGAGGAACTCCAGGGTCGTGCCACCATTCCCAGAGTCCCCCAGATATCTCCGTCCATTCCAGGGAAACCTGTTTTCCCTGCACTGCCTCGACTTTCAAGCCGAGGATCGACTCACACCACGGTGGCACGTGGGACAGCATTGTGGGAAAGCCTCGTGGGAAAGCCTCCTGGGAAAGCCTCGAGGGAAAGCCCCTGATCCCTTGATCCACGCGAAGGGAAGCGTGACACTGCTTCTAGAGCTCGGGAGGAGAGCGCACGTGCATGCCCCCACTCGAGTCTAGGAACTGATTGTCCTGGGGAGACTCCAGAAGTACCCCCTGATCCATGTCAGCACTGGAGAGGAATCCTCCGGTTCCGGCACCGGCTCCACACAAGATCTTAGGCCCCGGGATCGACCGGAGAGGAATCCCGAGAGGCCCCGAGAAACTCGCATGGGGAATGGCCTTTCCTGAGGCCACCAGTGCGGGTCCCTAAGGTCCCCGTCGTAAGTCGAGAGCACCTGCCGCAACTCGAGAAAATCCAGGAGGTTCTCCCCTCCAGGCGAGATGAGGCCCATTTCCCCTGAGGCGTCTCGAGGCTAATCACACCTAACCTCTGGAACTTCCAAAGGGACCTTCACACCCTTGCTGCAACTCAAGAGGTCCCGCAACATACCCCTCTCCACTCGAGAGGAAGCACGAGAATCCCGCCCACATCCAGAGGAGCCCCGTTTCCGCCTCCTAGTTCGAGAGGAGTGATCCTTTCCCTGCGTGGTCGGGAAAGAATTCCCGTCATTTCCCGTCGCATCTCAAGAGGAGGCGCTCTCCACAGGAAAGGCGAGAGGAACTCCAGGGTCGTGCCACCATTCCCAGAGTCCCCCAGATGTCTCAGTCCATTCCAGGAAACCTGTTTTCCCTGCACTGCCTCGACTTTCAAGCCGAGGATCGACTCACACCACGGTGGCACGTGGGACAGGCCTGTGGGAAAGCCTCGTGGGAATGCCTCGTGGGATATCCTCGAGGGAAAGCCACAGATCCCTTGATCCACGCGAAGGGAAGCGTGACACTGCTGCTACAGCTCGAGAGGAAAGCGCATCTGCAGGCCCCCACTCGAGACGAGGACTGACGCCCCTGGGGAGACTCCAGAAGTACCACAAGATCCATGTCGGGACTGGAGAGGAATCCTCAGGTTCGGACAACGACTCCACACAAGCTCTTAGGCCCAAGCATCGACAGGAGAGGAATCCCGAGAGGCCCCCAAGCAACTCGCATGGGGACTGGCCTTTCCTGAGGCCACCAGAGCGGCTCCCTGGTGTCCCCATCGTAAGTTGCGAGCACCTGCCGCAACTGGGGAAAATCCAGGAGGTTCTCCCATCCAGGAGAGATGAGGCTCATTTGCGCTGAGGCGTCTAGGGGATAATCACGCCTAACCTCTGGAAGTTCCAAAGGGTCCCTGACACCCTTGCTGCAACTCAAGAAGTTCCCCGACATACCCGTCTCCATACGAGAGGAAGCACGAGAGTCCCGCCCACATATAGAGGAGTCCCGTTTCTGCCTCGCAGCTCGAGAGGAGGGATATTTTCCCTGCGTGGTCGGGAAAGAATTCCCGGCTTTCCGTCACATCTCAAGAGGAGGGGCTCTCCACAGGAAAGGTGAGAGGAACTCCAGGGTAGTGCCACCATTCCCAGAGCCCTCCAGAGGACTCAGTCCATTCCAGGGAAACCTGTTTTCCCTGCACTGCCTCGACTTTCAAGCCGAGGATCAAATCACACCACGGTGGCGCGATAGGACAGCCCTTTGGGAAAGCCTGGTGGGAAAACCTGGTGGAAAGCCTCATGGGAAAGGCCTCGAGGGAAAGAAACAGATGCTTTGATCCACGCGAAGGGAAGCGTGACACTGCCTGCTAAGGCTCGGAAGGAAAGCCACGTGCAAGCCCCCACTCGAGACGAGCACTGACTCCCCTGGGAGACTCCAGAAGTACCCCAAGATCAATGTCAGCACTGGAGAGGAATCCTCAGGTTCCGGCACCGACTCCACACAAGGTCTTAGGCCCCAGCATCGACGGGAGAGGAATCCCGAGAGGCCCCCTGAGCAACTCGCATGGGGACTGGTCCTTTCCTGAGGCCACCAGAGCGGGTCCCTGAGGTCCCCGTCGTAAGTCGAGAGCACCTGCTGCAACTCGAGAATTCCAGGAGGTACACCCCTCCAGGCAGATGAGGCCCATTTCCGCTGAGGCGTCTCGAGGCTAATCACACCTAAGCTCTGGAACTTCCAAAGGGTCCTTCACACCCTTGCTGCACTCAAGAAGTTCCCCACATACCCGTCTCCACTCGAAAGGAAGCACGAGAGTCCCGCCCACATCCAGAGGAGTCCCGTTTCCGCCTTCTAGCTCGAGAGGAGGGATTCTTTCCCTGCGTGTTCGGGAAAGAATTCCCCGTGTTCCCGGTCGCACCTGAAGAGGAGGCGCTCTCCACAGGAAAGGCGAGAGGAACTCCAGGGTCGTGCCACCATTCCAGAGTCCCCCAGATGTCTCAGCCCATTCCAGGGAAAACTTTTTTCCTACACTGTCCTCGATTTTCAAGCCGCAAGGATCGACTCACACCACGGTGGCACGTTGGTACAGCCCTGTGAGGAAAGCCTCGCTGGGAAAGCCTCGTAGGGAAAGCCCCTGATCCCTTGATCCACGCAGAAGGGAAGCGTGACACTGCTGCTACAGCTCGGCAGGAAAGGCACGTGCATTGCCCCACTCGAGACGAGGACTGACTCCCCTTGGGAGACTCCAGAAGTACCGCAAATTCCATGTCAGCACTGGAGAGGAATCCTCAGGTTCCGGCACGACTAGACACAAGGTCTTAGGCGCCGGCATCGACGGGAGAGAATTCCCGTGAGGCCTCCGAACAACTCGCATGGGGACTGGCCTTTCCTGAGACCACAAGAGCGGGTCCTGAGGTCCCGTCTAAGTCGAGAGCACCTGCGTAACTCGAGAAAATTCAGGAGGTTCTCCCCTCCAGGGGAGATGAGGCCCATTTCCGCTGAGGCGTCTGGAGGCTAATCACATCTACATCTGGAACTTCCAAAGGGTCCTTCACACCGTTGCTGCAACTCAGGAAGTTTGCCCGACATTCCCGTCTCCACTCGAGAGGAAGCACGAGAGTCCGCCCAAATCCAGAGGAGCCCCGTTTCGCCTCCTAGCTAGAGAGGAGGGATCCTTTCCCTGCATGGTCGGGAAAGAATTCCCGGCGTTCCCGTCGCATCTCAAGAGGAGGCGGCTCTCCACAGGAAAGGCGAGAGGAACTCCAGGGTCGTGCCACCATTCCCAGAGTCCCCAGATGTCTCAGTCCATTCCAGGGAAACCTGTTTTTCCCTGCACTGCCTCGACGTTAAAGCGAGGATCGACTCACACCACGGTGGCACGTGTGGACAGCCCTGTGGGAAAGCCTCGTGGGAAATCCTCGTGGGAAAGCCTCGAGAGAAAGCCACAGATCCCTTGATCTACGCGAAGGGAAGCGTGACACTGCCTCTACAGCTCGGCAGGAAATCGCACACATGCATGCCCCCACTCGAGACGAGGACTGACTCCCCTGGGGAGACTCCAGAAGTACCCAGATCAATGTCAGCACTGGAGAGGAATCTTCAGGTTCCGGCACCGACTACACACAAGGTCTTAGGCCCGGCATCGACGGGAGAGGAATCCCGAGAGGCCCCGAGCAACTCGCATGGGGACTGGCCTTTCCTGAGGCCACCAGAGCGGGTCCCTGAGTCCCCGTCTTAAGTCGAGAGCACATGCCGCAACTCCAGAAAATCCAGGAGGTTTCTCCCTCCAGGCGAATTGAGGCCCATTTCCAATGAGGCGTCTCGAGGCTATTCACACCTAACCTCTGGAACTTCCAAAGGGTCCTTCACA
>NW_017202091.1:0-6484 GCF_001704415.2 Capra hircus
TGGCTTTCCCTCTAGGACTTTCCATGACGCTTTCCCACGATGCTTCCCACAGGGCTTTCCCACGTGCCACTGTGGTGTGAGTCGATCCTCGGCTTTAAAGTCGAGGAAGTGAAGGGAAAACAGATTTCCTGGAATGGACGGAGACATCTGGGGACTCAGGGAATGGTGGCACGACCCTGGAGTTCCTCTCGCCTTTCTGTGGAGAGCGCCTCCTCTTGAGATGCGACGGGAACCCGGAATTCTTTCCCGACACGCAGGGAAAGGATCTTTCCTCTCGAGCTAGGAGGCGGAAACGGGGCTCCTCTGGATGTGGGCGGGACTCTCGTGCTTCCTCTCGAGTGGAGACGGGTATGTCGGGGAACTTCTTGAGTTGCAGCAAGGGTGTGAATGACCCTTTGGAAGTTCCAGAGGTTAGGTGTGATTAGCCTCGAGACGCCTCAGCGGAAATGGGCCTCATCTCGCCTGGAGGGGAAACCTCCTGGATTTTCTCGAGCTGCGGAAGGTGCTCTCGACTTACGACGGGGACCTCAGGGACCCGCTCTGGTGGCCTCAGGAAAGGCCAGTCCGCATGGGAGTTGCTCGGGGCCTCTCGGGATTCCTCTCCGTCGATGCCGGGGCCTAAGACCTTGTGTGGAGTCGGTGCCGGAACCAGAGGATTCCTCTCCAGTGCTGACATTGATCTTGGGGTACTTCTGGAGTCTCCCCAGGGGAGTCAGTCCTCGTCTCGAGTGGGGGCATGCACGTGCGCTTTCCTCCGAGCTGTAGCAGCAGTGTCGCGCTTCCCTTCGCGTGGATCAAGGGATCTGTGTCTTTCCCTCAAGGCTTTCCCACGAGGCTTTCCCACAGGGCTGTCCCACGTGCCACCGTGGTGTGAGTCGATCCTCGGCTTGAAAGTCGAGGCAGTGCAGGGAAAAAAGTTTTCCCTCTAATTGACTGAGACATCCAGCGGCCTCTGGGAATGGTGGCACGACCCTGGAGTTCCTCTCGCCTTTCCTGTGGAGAGCGCCTCCTCTTGAGATGCAAAGGGAACGCGGGAATATTTTCCTGACCACGGTGGGAAAGGATCCCTCCTCTCGAGCTAGGAGGGGGAAACGGGGCTCCTCTGGATGTGGGCGGACTCTGGTGCTTCCTCTCGAGTGTAGACGGGTATGTCGGGGAACTTCTTGAGTTGCAGCAAGGGTGTGAAGGACCCTTTGGAAGTTCCAGATGTTAGATGTGATTAGCCTCGAGACGCCTCAGCCGAAATGGGCCTCATCTCGCCTGGAGGGGAGAACCTCCTGGATTTTCTCGAGTTGCGGGCAGGTGCCCTCGACTTACGACTGGACCTCAGGGACCCGCTCTGGTGGCCTCAGGAAAGGCCAGTCCCCATGCGAGTTGCTCGGGGGCCTCTCGGATTCCTCTCACGTCGATGACGGGCCTAATAGCTTGTGTGGAGTCGGTGCCGGAACCTGAGGATTCCTCTCCAGTGCTAACATGGATCTTGGTGTACTTCTGGAGTCTCCCCAGGGGAGTCAGTCCTCGTCTCGAGTGGGGGCATGCACGTGCGCTTTCCTCCCGAGCTGTAGCAGCAGTGGTCACGCTTCCCTACGCGTGGATCAAGGGATCTGTGGCTTTCCCTCGAGGCTTTCACACGAGCTTTCCCACGAGGCTTTCCCACAGGGCTGTCCAACCTGCCATCGCGGTGTGAGTCGATCCTCGGCTTGAATGTCGAGGCAGTGCAGGGAAAAACAGGTTTCCCTGGAATGGACTGAGACATCTTGGGGACTCTGGGAAAGGTGGCACAACCCTGGGAGTTCCTCTCGCCTTTCCTGGTGGAGAGCGCCTCCTCTTGAGATGCGACGGGAACGCCGGGATTTCTTTCCCGATGACGCAGGGAAAGGATCCCCTCCTCTCGAGCTAGTAGGCAGAAACGGGGCTCCTCTGGATGGTGGGCGGGACTCTCGTGCTTCCTCTCGAGTGGAAACGGTATGTAGGGGAACATCTTGGAGTTGCAGCCAGAGTGTGAAGCACCGTTTGGAAGTTCCAGAGATTAGGTGTGATTAGCCTCGAGACGCCTCAGCAGAAATGGGCCTCATCTCGCCTGGAGGGGAGAACCTCCTGGATTTTCTCGAGATGGGGCAGTTGCTCTCGACTTACGACGGGGACCTCAACGACCCCTCTGGGGGCCTCAGAAAAGGCCACTCCCCATGCGAATTGCTCGGGGCCTCTCGGGATTCCTCTCCCGTCGATGCCGGGGCCTAAGACCTTGTGTGGAGTCAGTGCCGGAACCTGAGGTTTCCTCTGCAGTGCTGACATGGATCTTGGGGTACTTCTGGAGTCTCCCCAGGGGAGTCAGTCCTCGTCTCGAGTGGGGCATGCACCTGCGCTTTCCTCCCTAGCTGTAGCAGCAGTGTCATGCTCCAGTCGCCTGGATCAAGGGATCAGTGGCTTTCCTTCGAGGCTTTCCCACGAGGCTTTCCAACAAGGCTTTCCCACGAGGCTTTCCCACAGGGCTGTCCCACGTGCCACCGTGGTGTTAGTCGATCCTCGGCTTGAAAGTCGAGGGCAGTGCAGGGAAAACAGGTTTTCTCGGTAATGGACTGAGACATCTGGGGACTCTGGGATTGGTGGCACGACCATGGAGTTCCTCTCGGCCTTTCCTCTGGAGAGCGCGACCTCTTGAGATGCGTCGGGAACGCCGGGAAATATTTCTCGACCACGCAAGGAAAAGGATCCCTCCTCTGGAGCTAGGAGGCGGAAACGGGGCTCCTCTGGATGTGAGCGGGACTCTCATGCTTCCTCTCAAGTGGAGACGGGTGTGTCGGGGAACTTCTTGAGTTGCAGCAAGGGTGTGAATGACCCTTTGGAAGTTCCAGAGGTTAGGTGTGATTAGCCTCGAGACGCCTCAGCGGAAATGGGCCTCATCTCGCCTGGAGGGGAAAACCTCCTGGATTTTCTCGAGTTGCGGAAGGTGCTCTCGACTTACGACGGGGACCTCAGGGACCCGCTCTGGTGGCCTCAGGAAAGGCCAGTCCGCATGCGAGTTGCTCGGGGCCTCTCGGGATTCCTCTCCCGTCGATGCTGGGGCCTAAGACCTTGTGTGGACTCAGTGACGGAACCTGAGGATTCCTCTCCAGTGCCGACATGGATCTTGTGGTACTTCTGGAGTCTCCCCAGGGGAGTCAGTCCTCGTCACGAGAGAGGGCATGCACGTGTGATTTCCTCCCGAGCTGTAGCAGCAGTTTCACGCTTCCCTTTTCGTGGATCAAGGGATCTGTGGCTTTCCCTCTAGACTTTCCCATGACGCTTTCCCACGATGCTTCCCACAGGGCTTTCCACGTGCCACTGTGGTGTGAGTCGATCCTCGGCTTTAAAGTCGAGGAAGTGAAGGGAAAACAGATTTCCCTGGAATGGACGGAGACATCTGGGGGACTCAGGGAATGGTGGCACGACCCTGGAGTTCCTCTCGCCTTTCCTGTGGAGAGCGCCTCCTCTTGAGATGCGACGGGAACCCGGGAATTCTTTCCCCGACCACGCAGGGAAAGGATCTTTCCTCTCGAGCTAGGAGGCGGAAACGGGGCTCCTCTGGATGTGGGCGGGACTCTCGTGCTTCCTCTCGAGTGGAGACGGGTATGTCGGGGAACTTCTTGAGTTGCAGCAAGGGTGTGAATGACCCTTTGGAAGTTCCAGAGGTTAGGTGTGATTAGCCTCGAGACGCCTCAGCGAAATGGCCTCATCTCGCCTGGAGGGGAAACCTCCTGGATTTTCTCGAGCTGCGGAAGGTGCTCTCGACTTACGACGGGGACCTCAGGGACCCGCTCTGGTGGCTCAGGAAAGGCCAGTCCGCATGGGAGTTGCTCGGGGCTCTCGGGATTCCTCTCCCGTCGATGCCGGGGCCTAAGACCTTGTGTGGAGTCGGTGCCGGAACCAGAGGATTCCTCTCCAGTGCTGACATTGATCTTGGGGTACTTCTGGAGTCTCCCCAGGGGAGTCAGTCCTCGTCTCGAGTGGGGCATGCACGTGCGCTTTCCTCCCGAGCTGTAGCAGCAGTGTCGCGCTTCCCTTCGCGTGGATCAAGGGATCTGTGTCTTTCCCTCAAGGCTTTCCCACGAGGCTTTCCCACAGGGCTGTCCCACGTGCCACCGTGGTGTGAGTCGATCCTCGGCTTGAAAGTCGAGGCAGTGCAGGGAAAAAAGTTTTCCCTCTAATTGACTGAGACATCCAGCGGCCTCTGGGAATGGTGGCACGACCCTGGAGTTCCTCTCGCCTTTCCTGTGGAGAGCGCCTCCTCTTGAGATGCAAAGGGAACGCCGGGAATATTTTCCTGACCACGGTGGGAAAGGATCCCTCCTCTCGAGCTAGGAGGGGAAACGGGGCTCCTCTGGATGTGGGCGGGACTCTGGTGCTTCCTCTCGAGTGTAGACGGGTATGTCGGGGAACTTCTTGAGTTGCAGCAAGGGTGTGAAGGACCCTTTGGAAGTTCCAGATGTTAGATGTGATTAGCCTCGAGACGCCTCAGCCGAAATGGGCCTCATCTCGCCTGGAGGGAGAACCTCCTGGATTTTCTCGAGTTGCGGCAGGTGCCTCGACTTACGACTGGACCTCAGGGACCCGCTCTGGTGGCCTCAGGAAAGGCCAGTCCCCATGCGAGTTGCTCGGGGGCCTCTCGGGATTCCTCTCACGTCGATGACGGGCCTAATAGCTTGTGTGGAGTCGGTGCCGGAACCTGAGGATTCCTCTCCAGTGCTAACATGGATCTTGGTGTACTTCTGGAGTCTCCCCAGGGGAGTCAGTCCTCGTCTCGAGTGGGGCATGCACGTGCGCTTTCCTCCCGAGCTGTAGCAGCAGTGTCACGCTTCCCTACGCGTGGATCAAGGGATCTGTGGCTTTCCCTCGAGGCTTTCACACGAGGCTTTCCCACGAGGCTTTCCCACAGGGCTGTCCAACCTGCATCGCGGTGTGAGTCGATCCTCGCTTGAATGTCGAGGCAGTGCAGGGAAAACAGGTTTCCCTGGAATGGACTGAGACATCTTGGGGACTCTGGAAAGGTGGCACGACCCTGGAGTTCCTCTCGCCTTTCCTGTGGAGAGCGCCTCCTCTTGAGATGCGACGGGAACGCCGGGATTTCTTTCCCGATGACGCAGGGAAAGGATCCCTCCTCTCGAGCTAGTAGGCAGAAACGGGCTCCTCTGGATGTGGGCGGGACTCTCGTGCTTCCTCTCGAGTGGAAACGGTATGTAGGGGAACATCTTGAGTTGCAGCCAGAGTGTGAAGCACCGTTTGGAAGTTCCAGAGATTAGGTGTGATTAGCCTCGAGACGCCTCAGCAGAAATGGGCCTCATCTCGCCTGGAGGGGAGAACCTCCTGGATTTTCTCGAGATAGGGCAGTTGCTCTCGACTTACGACGGGGACCTCAACGACCCGCTCTGGGGCCTCAGAAAAGGCCACTCCCATGCGAATTGCTCGGGGCCTCTCGGGATTCCTCTCCCGTCGATGCCGGGGCCTAAGACCTTGTGTGGAGTCAGTGCCGGAACCTGAGGTTTCCTCTGCAGTGCTGACATGGATCTTGGGTACTTCTGGAGTCTCCCAGGGAGTCAGTCCTCGTCTCGAGTGGGGCATGCACCTGCGCTTTCCTCCCTAGCTTAGCAGCAGTGTCATGCTCCAGTCGCCTGGATCAAGGGATCAGTGGCTTTCCTTCGAGGCTTTCCCACGAGGCTTTCCAACAAGGCTTTCCCACGAGGCTTTCCACAGGGCTGTCCCACGTGCCACCGTGGTGTTAGTCGATCCTCGGCTTGAAAGTCGAGGCAGTGCAGGGAAAACAGGTTTCCCGGTAATGGACTGAGACATCTGGGGGGACTCTGGGATTGGTGGCACGACCATGGAGTTCCTCTCGCCTTTCCTCTGGAGAGAGCGCGACCTCTTGAGATGCGTCGGGAAGAAAATATTCTCGACCACGCAAGGAAAGGATCCCTCTCTCGAGCTAGGAGGCGGAAACGGGGCTCCTCTGGATGTGAGCGGGACTCTCATGCTTCCTCTCAAGTGGAGACGGGTATGTCGGGGGAACTTCTTGAGTTGCAGCAAGGGTGTGAATGACCCTTTGGAAGTTCCAGAGGTTAGGTGTGATTAGCCTCGAGACGCCTCAGCGGAAATGGGCCTCATCTCGCCTGGAGGGGAAAACCTCCTGGATTTTCTCGAGTTGCGGCGGGTGCTCTCGACTTACGACGGGGACCTCAGGGACCCGCTCTGGTGGCCTCAGGAAAGGCCAGTCCCATGCGAGTTGCTCGGGCCTCTCGGGATTCCTCTCCCGTCGATGCCGGGGCTAAGACCTTGTGGTGAGTCGGTGCCGGAACCAGGGATTCCTCTCCAGTGCTGACATGGATCTTGGGTACTTCTGGAGTCTCCCCAGGGGAGTCAGTCCTCGTCTCGAGTGGGGGCATGCACGTGCGCTTTCCTCCCGAGCTGTAGCAGCAGTGTCGCGCTCCCTTCGCGTGGATCAAGGGATCTG
>NW_017202092.1:0-6483 GCF_001704415.2 Capra hircus
CCTGCGGTCAGGAGGCCTCAAACAATCACATGCGCAGCTGTAGAGTCCTGCAGGCAGGCTAGACAGCCATCGGAGGGGTTTTGGATTGAAACACTTCTTTCAAATGCAGAAGACTAAAGCCCTGAATTGACTTTTTCAGAAATGTCAGAAAGAGTGGAAAAAGCAGAGCACAAAAGCCGGCAGATTTTTGTTGGGGTACGTGCTTAGGAATTTGCAGAGGGGTCCCTGAAGTCTGAGCACGCCTTGCGTATGTCAGCTTCCTTCCTCATGACCTTGTCACGGGCGGGGATTCTCACACTGGCTGCCAGCAGGTGCCGGAACCTGAGGATTCCTCTCCAGTGCTGACATGCATCTTGGGGTACTTCTGGAGTCTCCCCAGGGGAGTCAGTCCTCGTCTCGGAGTGGGGGCATGAACGTGCGCTTTCCTCTCGAGCTGTAGCAGCAGAGTCACGATTCCCTTCGCGTGGTTCAAGAGATCTGTGGCTTTCCTCGAGGCTTTCCCACGAGGCTATCCCACAGGCTTTCCCACAGGCTGTCCAACGTGCCACCGTGGTGTGAGTCGATCCTCGGCTTGAAAGGTCGAGGCAGTGCAGGGAAAACAGGTTTCCCTGGAATGGACTGAGATATCTGGGGGACTCTGGGAATGGTGGCACGACCCTGGAGTTCCTCTCCCTCTCCGGTGGAGAGCGACTCCTCTTGAGATGTGACGGGAACGCCGGGAATTCTTTCCCGACCACGTAGGGAAAGGATCCCTCCTCTCGAGCTAGGAGGCGGAAACGGGGCTCCTCTGGATGTGGGCGGGACTCTCGTGCTTCCTCTGGAGTGGAGACGGGTATGTCGGGGAACTTCTTGAGTTGCAGCAAGGGTGTGAAGGACCCTTTGGAAGTTCCAGAGGTTTAGGTGTGATTAGACTCGAGACGCCTCAGCGGAAATGGGCCTCATCTCGCCTGGAGGGGAGAACCTCCTGTATTATCACGAGTTGCAGCAGGTGCTCTCGACATAGGACGGGGAACTCAGGGACCCGCTCTGGTGGCCTCAGGAAAGGCCAGACCCATGCGAGTTGCTCTGTGGCCTCTCGGGATTCCTCTCCCGTCGATGCCGTGGCCAAGGCCTTGTGTGGAGTCGGTTCCGGAACCTGAGGATTTCTCTCCAGTGCTGACATGGATCTTGGGGTACTTCTGGAGTCTCCCCAGGGGAGTCAGTCCTCGTCTCGAGGGGAGGCATGCACGTGCGCTTTCCTCCCGAGCTGTAGCAGCAGTGTCGCACTTCCCTTCGCGTGTATTAAGGGATCTGTGGCTTTCCCTCGAGGCTTTCCCACGAGGCTTTCCCACAGGTCTGTCCCACAGGGCTGTCCCACGTGCCACCGTGGTGTGAGTCGATCCTCGGCTTGAAAGTCGAGGCAGTGTAGGGAAAAAAGGTTTCCCTGGAATGGACTGAGACATCTGGGGACTCTGGGAATGTGGCACGACCCTGGAGTTCCTCTCGCCTTTCCTGTGGAGAGCGCCTCCACTTGAGATGGGATGGGAATGCCGGGAATTCTTTCCCGACCACGAAGGGAAAGGATTCCTCCTCTCGAGCTAGGAGGCGGAAACGGGGCTCCTCTGGATGTGGGCGGGACTCTCGTGCTTCCTCTCTAGTGGAGTCGGGAATGTTGCAGAACTTCTTGAGTTGCAGCAAGGGTGTGAAGGACCCTTTGGAAGTTCCAGAGTTTAGGTGTGATTAGCCTCGAGACGCCTCAGCGGAAATGGGCCTCATCTCGCCTGGAGGGGAGAACCTCCTGGATTTTCTCGAGTTTCGGCAGGTGCTCTCGACTTACGACGGGAACCTCAGGGACCCGCTCTGGTGGCCTCAGGAAAGGCCTGTCCCCATGCGAGTTGCTCGGGGGCCTCTCGGGATTCCTCTCCCGTCTATGCCGGGGCTTAAGATTTTGTGTGGAGTCGGTCCCGGAATCTGAGCATTCCTCTCCAGTGCTGAAATGGATCTTGGGGTACTTCTGTAGTCTCCCCAGTGGAGTCAGTCCTCGTCTCGAGAGGGGGCATTCACATGTGCTTTCCTCCCGAGCTGTAGCAGCAGTGTCACGCTTCCCTTCCCGTGGATCAAGGGATCAGGGGCTTTCCCTCGAGGCTTTCCCACGAGGCTTTCCCACAGGGCGGTCCCACGTGCCACCGTGGTGTGAGTCGATCCTCGGCTTGAAAGTCGAGGCAGTGCTTGGAAAACAGGTTTCCCTGGAATGGACGGAGACATCTGGTTGGCTCTGGGATGGTGGCACGACCTTGGAGTTCCTCTCGCCTTTCCTGTGGAGAGCGCCTCCTCTTGAGATGCGACGACGGGAGCGCCGGGAATTCTTTCCCGAACACGCAGGGAAAGGATCCCTCCTCTCGAGCTAGGAGACGGAAACGGGGCTCCTCTGGATGAGGCCGGGACTCTCGTGCTTCCTCTCGAGTGGAGACGGGTACGTCGGGGAACTTTTTTAGTTGCAGCAAGGGTGTGAAGGACCCTTTGTAAGCTCCAGAGGTTAGGTGTGATTGGCCTCGAAACGCCTCAGTGGAAATGGGCCTCATATCGCCTGGAGGGGAGAACCTCCAGGATTTTCTCGAGTTGCGACAGGTGCTATCGACTTACGAAGGGGACCTCAGGGACCTGCTTTGGTGGCCTCTGGAAATGCCAGTCCCTATGCGAGTTGCTCGCGGCCTCTCGGGATTCCTCTCCCGTCGATGCCGGGGCCTAGGTCTCGTGTGGAGTGGGTGCCGGAACCTGAGGATTCCTCTACAGTGCTGACATGGATCTTGGGGTACTTCTGGAGTCTCCCCAGGGGAGTCAGACCTCGTCTCGAGTGGGGGCATGCACGTGCGCTTTCTTCCCGATCTGTAGCAGCAGTGTTCCACTTGCCTTCCGGTGGATCAAGGGATCTGTGGCTTTCCCTCGAGGTTTTCCCTCGAGGCTTTCCCACAGGGCTGTCCCACGTGCCACCGAGGTTTGAGTCGATCCTCGGCTTGAAAGTCGTGGCAGTGCAGGGAAAACAGGTTTCCCTGGAATGGACTGAGACATCTGGGGGACTCTGGGAATGGTGGCACGACCCTGGACTTCCTCTCGCCTTTCCTGTGCAGAGCGCCTCCTCTTGAGATGCGACGGGAACGCCGGGAATTCTTTCTTGACCACGCAGGAAAAGGAACCCTCCTCTCGAGCTAGGAGGCGGAAACGGGGCTCCTCTGGATGTTGGCAGAACTCTCGTGCTTCCTCTCGAGTGGAGACGGGTATGTCGGGCAACTTCTTGAGTTGCAGCAAGGGTGTGAAGGACCTTTGGATGTTCCAGAGGTTAGTTGTGATTAGCCTCGACACGCCTCAGCAGAAATGGGCCTCATCTCGCCTGGAGGGGAGAACCTCCTGGATTTTCTCGAGTTGCAGCAGGTGCTCTCGAGTTACGACGGGGACCTCAGGGACCCGCTCTGCTGGCCTCAGGAAAGGCCAGTCCCCATGCTAGTTCTCGGGGCCTCTCGGGATTCCTCTCCCGTCGATGCCGGGGCCTAAGACCTTGTGTGGAATCGGTGCCGGAACCTGAGGAATCCTCTGCACTGCCGACATGGGTCTGGGGTACTTCTGGAATCTACCCAGGGCAGTCAGTCCTCGTCTCGAGTGGGGGCATGCACCTGCGCTTTCCTCCCGAGCTGTAGCAGCAGTGTCACGCTTCCCTTCGCGTGGATCAAGGGATCTGTGGCTTTCCCTCGAGGCTTTCCCACGAGGCTTTCACACAGGGCTGTTCCACGTGCCCCCGAGCAGTGAGTCGATGCTCGGCTTGAAAGTCGAGGCAGTGTAGGGAAAACAGGTTTCCCTGGAATGGACTGAGACATCTGGGGGATCTGGGAATGGTGGCACGACCCTGGAGTTCCTCTCGCCTTTCCTGTTGTTGCGCCTCCTCTTGAGATGCGAGGGTAATGCCTGGAATTCTTTCCGGATAACGCAGGGAAAGGATCCTTCCTCTCGAGCTATGAGGCGGAAACGGGCTCCTCTGGGTGTGGGCAAGACTCTCGTGCTTCCTCTCGAGTAGAGAGGGGTATTTCGGGCGACTTCTTGAGTTGCAACTAGGGTTTGAGGGCCCCTTTGTTAGTTCCAGACGCTTGTTGATTAGCCTCGAGATGCCTCATCGGATATGGGCCACATCTCGCCTGGAGGGGAGAACCTCCTGGATTTTCTCGAGTTGCAGCTGGAGCTCTCGACTTACGACTTGGACCTCAGAGATATGCTCTGGTGGCCTCATGAAAGGCCAGTCCTCATGCAAGTTGCTCGTGGGCTTCTCGGGATTCCTCTCCCGTCGATGCCGGGGCAAGACCTTGTGTGGAGTCAGTGCCGGAACCTGAGGATTCCTCTCCAGTGCCGACATGGATCTTCGGGGACTTCTGGAGTCTCCCCAGGGGCGTCAGACCTCGGCTCGAGTGGGGGCATGCACGTGCGCTTTCCTCCCGAGCTGTAGCAGCAGTGTCACGCTTCCCTTCGCATGGATCAAGGGATCAGTGGCTTTCCCTCGAAGCTTCTCATGAGGCTTTCCCATAAGGCTTTCCACGAGGCTTTCCCACAGGGCTGTCTCACGTGCCACCGTGGTGTGAGTCGATCCTCGGCTTGAAAGCCGAGGCAGTGAAGGGAAAACTGGTTTCCAGGAATGGACTGAGACATCTGGGGGACTCTGGGTATGGTGGGTCGACCCTGGATTTCCTCTCGCCTTTCCTGTGGAGAGCGCCTCCTCTTGACATGCGACGGAAACGCCGGGAATTCTTTCCTGACCACGCAGGGAAAGGATCCCTCCTCTTGAGGTAGGAGGCGGTAACGGGGCTCCTCTGGATGTGGGCAGGAGGGCTCGTGCTTCCTCTCAAGTGGAGACGGTTATGTCGGGGAAACTTCTTGAGTTGCAGCAAGTGGGTGATGTACCCTTTGGAAGTTCCAGAGGTTAGGTGTGATTAGCCTCGAGAGGGGAAATGGGCCTCATCTCGCCTGGAAGGGAGAACCTCCTGTATTTTCACGAGTTGCGTCAGGTGCTCTCGACTTACGACGGGGACCTCAGGGACCCGCTCTGGTGCCTCAGGAAAGGCCAGGTCCCAATGCGAGTTGCACGGGGCCACTCAGGATTACTCTCCCGTCGATGCCGGGCCTAAGACCTTGTGTGGAGTCGGTGCCGGAACCTGAGGATTCCTCTCCATTGCTGACATGGATCTTGGGGTATTTCTGGGGTCTCCCCAGGGGAGTCAGTCCTTGTCTCGAGTGGGGGCATGCACGTGTGCTTTCCTCCCGAGCTGTAGCAGCATTGTCACGCTATCCTTCGCGTGGATCAAGGGATCTGTGGCTTTCCCTGGAGGCTTTCCCACGAGGCTTCCCTCAGGGCTGTCCCACGTGCCACCGTGGTGTGAGTCGATCCGGCTTGAAAGTCGAGGCACTGCAGGGAAAACAGGTTTCCCTGGAATGGACTGAGACATCTGGGGAACTCTGGAAATGGTGCACGACCCTGGAGTTCCTCTCGCCTTTCCTGTGGAGAGCGCCCTCTTTGAGATGTGACGGGAACACCGGGAATTCTTTCCCGACCACACAGGGAAAGGATCCCTCCTCTCGAGCTAGGAGGCAGAAACGGGGCTCCTCTGGATGTGGGCGGGACTCTCGTGCTTCCTCTCGATTGGAGACGGTATGTCGGGAACTTCTTGAGTTGCAGAAAGGGGGTGTGAAGGACCCTTTGGAAGTTCCAGAGGTTAGGTGTGATTAGCCTCGAGACGCCTCAGCGGAAATGGTCCTCATCTGGCCTGGAGGGGAGAACCTCCTGAATTTTCTCGAGTTGCGGCAGGTGCTCTCGACTTACGACGGCGACCTCAGGGACCCGCTCTGGTGGCCTCAGGAAAGGCCAGACCCCCATGCGAGTTGTTCGGGGGCCTCTCGGGATTCCTCTCCCGTCAATGCCGGGGCCTAAGACCTTGTGTAGAGTCGGTGCCGGAACCTGAGGATTCCACTCCAGTGCTGACATGGATCCTCGGGTTCTTCTGGAGTCTCCCTAATGGAGTCAGTCCTCATCTCGAGTTGGGGCATGCACGTGAGCTTTCCTCCCGAGCTGTAGCAGCAGTGTCACGCTTCCCTTCGCGTGGATCAAGGGATCTGTGGCTTTCCCTCGAGGCTTTCCCACGAGGCTTTCCCACAGGCTTCCCCACAGGGCTGTCCCACGTGCCACCGTGGTGTGAGTCGATCCTTGGCTTGAAAGTCGAGGCAGTGCAGGGAAAACAGGTTTCCCTGGAATGGATTGGGACATCTGGGGGACTCTGGGAATGGTGGCACGACCCTGGAGTTTCCTCTCGCCTTTCCTGTGGAGAGTGACTCCTCTTGAGATGCGTCGGGAACGCCGGGAATTCTTTCCCGAACACGCAGGGAAAGGATCCCTACTCTCGAGCTAGGAGGCGGAAACGGGGCTCCTCTCGATGTGGGCGGGCCTCTCGTGCTTCCTCTCGAGTGGAGACG
>NW_017202093.1:0-6483 GCF_001704415.2 Capra hircus
AGCCCTGTGGGAAAGCCTCGTGGGAAAGCCACAGAAACCTTGATCCACTCGAAGGGAAAGCTAGACACTTCTGCTAAAGCTCGGGAGGAAAGCGCACGTGGCATGCCCCCACTCGCAGACGAGGACTGACTCCCTGCGGAGACTCCAGAAGTACCCAAGATCCATGTCAGCACTGGTGAGGAATGCTTCAGATTCCGGCACCGACTCCACACAAGATATTAGGCACCGCATCGTCGGGAGAGGAATCCCGAGAGGCCCCGAGCAACTCGCATGGGGACTGGCCTTTCCTGAGGCCACCAGAGCGGTCCCTGAGGTCCCCGTCGTAAGTCGAGAGCACCTGCCGCAACTCGAGAAAATCCAGGAGGTTCTGCCCTCCAGGCGAGGAGGCCCATTTCAGCCTAGGCGTCTCGAGGCTAATCACACCTAACCTCTGGAACTTCCAAAGGGTCATTCACATCCTTGCTGCAACTCAAGAAGTTCCCCAACTTACCCGTCTCCACTCGAAAGGAAGCACGAGAGTCCCGCCCACATCCAGAGGAGCCCGTTTCCGCCTCCTAGCTCGAGGGCAGGGATCCTTTCCCTGCGTGGACGGGAAAGAATTCCTGGCGTTCCCGTCGCATCTCAAGAGGAGGCGATCTGTACAAGAAAGGCGAGAGGAACTCCAGGGTCGTGCCACCATTCCCAGAGTCCCCCAGATGTCTCAGTCCATTCCAGGGAAACCTGTTTTCCCCGCACTGCCTCGACTTTCAAGCCGAGGATCGACTCACACCACGGTGGAACGTGGGACAGCCCTGTGGGAAAGCCTGGTGGGAAAGCCAAGAGGGAAAGCCACAGATCCCTTGATTCACGCGAAGGGAAGCGTGACACTGCTGCTACACTCGGGAGGAAAGCGCACGTGCATGCCCCCACTCGTGACGAGGACTGACTCCCCTGGGGAGACTCCAGAAGTACCCCAAGATCCATGTCAGCACTGGACTGGAATCCTCAGGTTCCGGCACTGACTCCACACAAGGTCTTAGGCCCAGGCATCGACGGGAGAGGAATCCCGAGAGACCACCGAGCATCTCGCATGGGGACTGGCCTTTCCTGAGGCCACAAGAGCGGGTCCCTGAGGTCCCCATCGTAAGTCGAGAGCACCTGCCGCAACTCGAGAAAATCCAGGAGGTTCTCCCCTCCAGGCGAGATGAGGCCCATTTCCGCTGAGGCATCTCGAGGCTAATCACACCTAACCTTTGGAACTTCCTATGGGTCCTTCACACCCTTGCTGCAACTCAAGAAGTTCCCCCACATACCCGTCTCCACTCGAGAGGAAGCGCGAGAGTCCCGCGCCATCAGAGAGCCCGTTTTCGCCTCTTGCTCGAGAGGAGGGATCCTTTACCTGCGTGGTCGGGAAAGAATTACCGGCGTTCCCTTCGCATCTCAAGAGGAGGCACTCTCCACAGGAAAGGCGAGAGGAACTCCAGGGTCATGCCACCATTCCAGAGTCCCCCAAATATCTCAGTCCATTCCAGGGAAACCTGTTTTCCGTGCACTGCCTCGACTTTCAAGCCGAGGATCGATTCACACCACGGTGGCACGTTGGACAGCCCTGTGGGAAAGCCTCGTGGGAAAGCCTCGTGTGAAAGCCTCATGGGAAAGCCTCGAGGGAAAGCCACAGAAACCTTGATCCACGCGAAGGGAAGTGCGACACTGCTGCTACAGCTGGGGAGGAAAGCGCACGTGCATGGCCCCACTCGAGACGAGAACTGACTCCCCTGGGGAGACTCCAGAAGTACCCCAAGATCAATGTCAGCACTGGAGAAGAATCCTCAGGTTCCGGAACCGACACCCACACAAGGTATTAGGCCCCGGCATCGATGGGACAGGAATCCCGAAAGGCCTCCCATCAACTCGCATGGGGACTGGACTTTCCGAAGGCCACCAGAGCGTGTCCCTGAGGTCCCAGGCGTAAGTCGAGAGCACTGCCGCAACTCGAGAAAGCACAGGAGGTTCTCCGATCCAGGCGACATGAGGCCCATTTCCGCTGAGGCTTCTCGAGGCTAATCACACCTAACCTCTGGAACTTCCAAAGGGTCCTTCACACCCTTGCTGCAACTCAAGAAGTTCCCCAACTTACCCGTCTCCACTCGAGAGGAAGCACGAGAGTCCCGCCCACATCCAGAGGAGCCCCGTTTCCGCCTCCTAGCCTGAGAGGAGGGATCCTTTCACTGCGTGGTCGGGAAAGAATTCCCGCGTTCCCGTCGCATCTCAAGAGGAGGTGCTCTCCACAGGAAAGTCGAGAGGAACTCCAGGGTCGTGCCACCAATCCCAGAGTCCCCCAGATGTCTCAGTCCATTCCAGGGAAACCTGTTTTCCCTGCACTGCCTCGACTTTCAAGCCGAGGATCGACTCACACCACGGTGGCACGTGGGACAGCCCTGTGGGAAAGCCTCGTGGGAAAGCCACAGAAACCTTGATCCACTCGAAGGGAAGCGAGACACTTCTGCTAAAGCTCGGGAGGAAAGCGCACGTGCATGCCCCCACTCCAGACGAGGACTGACTTCCCTGGGGAGACTCCAGAAGTACCCAAGATCCATGTCAGCACTGGTGAGGAATGCTCAGATTCCGGCACCGACTCCACACACAAGATATTAGGCCCGGCATCGTCGGGAGAGGAATCCGAGAGGCCCCCGAGCAACTCGCATGGGGACTGGCCTTTCCTGAGGCCACCAGAGCGGTCCCTGAGGTCCCCGTCGTAAGTGGAGAGCACCTGCCGCAACTCAAGAAATCTGGAGGTTCTCCCTCCAGGTGAGGAGGCCCATTTCAGCCTAGGCGTCTCGAGGCTAATCAGACCTAACCTCTGGAACTTCCAAAGGGTCATTCACACCTTGCTGCAACTCAAGAAGTTCCCCACTTACCCGTCTCCACTCGAAAGGAAGCACGAGAGTCCCGCCCACATCCAGAGGAGACCCGTTTCCGCCTCCTAGCTCGAGGGAGGGATCCTTTCCCTGCGTGGACGGGAAAGAATTCCTGGCGTTCCCGTCGCATCTCAAGAGGAGGCGATCTGTACAGAAAGGCGAGAGGAACTCCAGGGTCGTGCCACCATTCCCAGAGTCCCCCAGATGTCTCAGTCCATTCCAGGGAAACCTGTTTTCCCCGCACTGCCTCGACTTTCAAGCCGAGGATCGACTCACACCACGGTGGCACGTGGGACAGCCCTGTGGGAAAGCCTGGTGGGAAAGCCAAGAGGGAAAGCCACAGATCCCTTGATTCACGCGAAGGGAAGCGTGACACCGCTGCTACACATCGGGAGGAAAGCGCACGTGCATGCCCCAACTCGTGACGAGGACTGACTCCCTGGGGAGACTCCAGAAGTACCCAAGATCCATGTCAGCACTGGAGGAATCCTCAGGTTCCGGCACCGACTCCACACAGGTCTTAGGCCCATCGACGGGAGAGGAATCCTGAGAGGCCCCCAGCAACTCGCATGGGGACTGGCCTTTCCCATCCCACAGGGCACGGTGGTGTGAGTCGATCCTCGGCTTGAAAGTCGAGGCAGTGCAGGGAAAACAGGTTTCCCTGGAATGGACTGAGACATCTGGGGGACTCTGGGAATGGTGGCACGACCCTGGAGTTCCTCTCGCCTTTCCAGAGCGCCTCCTCTTGAGATGCGACGGGAACGCCGGAATTCTTTCCCCCACGCAGGGAAAGATCCCTCCCTCGAGCTAGGAGGCGGAAACGGGCTCCTCTGGATGTGG
Organism: Capra hircus; assembly: GCF_001704415.2. Taxonomy (NCBI): domain Eukaryota; kingdom Metazoa; phylum Chordata; class Mammalia; order Artiodactyla; family Bovidae; genus Capra; species Capra hircus. The sequence continues at coordinate 3,738 of NW_017202093.1, forward strand.
GCGGGACTCTCGTGCTTCCTCTCGAGTGGAGACGGGTAAGTCGGGGAACTTCTTGAGTTGCAGCAAGGGTGTGAAGGACCCTTTGGAAGTTCCAGAGGTTAGGTGTGATTAGCCTCGAGACGCCTCAGCGGAAATGGGCCTCATCTGGAGGGGAGAACCTCCTGGATTTTCTCGAGTTGCGGCAGGTGCTCTCGACTTACGACGGGGACCTCAGGGACCCGCTCTGGTGGCCTCAGGAAAGGCCAGTCCCCATGCGAGTTGCTCGGGGGCCTCTCGGGATTCCTCTCCCGTCGATGCCGGGCCTAAGACTTGTGTGGAGTCGGTGCCGGAACTGAGGATTCCTCTCCAGTGCTGACATGGATCTTGGGGTACTTCTGGAGTCTCCCAGGGAGTCAGTCCTCGTCTCGAGTGGGGGCATGCACGTGCGCTTTCCTCCCGAGCTGTAGCAGCAGTGTCACGCTTCCCTTCGAGTGGATCAAGGTTTCTGTGGGCTTTCCCACGAGGCTTTCCCACAGGGCTGTCCCACGTGCCACCGTGGTGTGAGTCGATCCTCGGCTTGAAAGTCGAGGCAGTGCAGGGAAAACAGGTTTCCCTGGAATGGACTGAGACATCTGGGGACTCTGGGAATGGTGGCACGACCCTGGAGTTCCTCTCGCCTTTCCTGTGGAGAGCCTCCTCTTGAGATGCGACGGGAACGCCGGGAATTCTTTCCCGACCACGCAGGAAAGGATCCCTCCTCTCAGGCTAGGAGGCGGAAACGGGGCTCCTCTGGATGTGGGCGGGACTCTCGTGCTTCCTCTCGAGTGGAGACGGGTAAGTTGGGGAACTTCTTGAGTTGCAGCAAGGGTGTGAAGGACCCTTTGGAAGTTCCAGAGGTTAGGTGTGATTAGCCTCGAGAAGCCTCAGCGGAAATGGGCCTCATCTCGCCTGGATCGGAGAACCTCCTGGCTTTTCTCGAGTTGCGGCAGGTGCTCTCGACTTACGCCTGGGACCTCAGGGACACGCTCTGGTGGCCTTCGGAAAGTCCAGTCCCCATGCGAGTTGATGGGAGGCCTTTCGGGATTCCTGTCCCATCGATGCCGGGCCTAATACCTTGTGTGGTGTCGGTTCCGGAACCTGAGGATTCTTCTCCAGTGCTGACATTGATCTTGGGGTACTTCTGGAGTCTCCCCAGGGGAGTCAGTTCTCGTCTCGAGTGGGGCATGCACGTGCGCTTTCCTCCCAGCTGTAGCAGCAGTGTCGCACTTCCCTTCGCGTGGATCAAGGTTTCTGTGGCTTTCCCTCGAGGCTTTCCCATGAGGCTTTCACACGAGGCTTTCCCACGAGGCTTTCCCACAGGGCTGTCCAACGTGCCACCGTGGTGTGAATCGATCCTCGGCTTGAAAGTCGAGGCAGTGCACGGAAAACAGGTTTCCCTGGAATGGACTGAGATATTTGGGGGACTCTGGGAATGGTGGCATGACCCTGGAGTTCCTCTCGCCTTTCCTGTGGAGAGTGCCTCCTCTTGAGATGCGAAGGGAACGCCGGGAATTCTTTCCCGACCACGCAGGTAAAGGATCCCTCCTCTCGAGCAGAGGCGAAAACGGGGCTCCTCTGGATGTGGCGCGGGACTCTCGCGCTTCCTCTCGAGTGGAGACGGGTATGTGGGGGAACTTCTTGAGTTGCAGCAAGGGTGTGAAGGACCCTTAGGAAGTTCCAAAGGTTAGGTGTGATTAGCCTCGAGATGCCTCAGCGGAAATGGGCCTCATCTCGCCTGGAGGGAGAACCTCCTGGATTTTCTCGAGTTGCGGCAGGTGCTCTCGACTTACGATGGGGACCTCAGGGACCCGCTCTTGTGGCCTCAGGAAAGGCCAGTCCCCATGCGAGATGCTCGGTGGTCTCTCGGGATTCCTCTCCCGTCGATGCCTGGGGCCTAAGACCTTGTGTGGAGTCAGTGCCGGAACCTGAGGATTCCAGTCCAGTGCTGACATGGATCTTGGGTACTTCTGGAGTCTCCCCAGGGGAGTCAGTCCTCGTCACGAGTTGGGGCATGCACGTGCGCTTTCCTCCGATGTGTAGCAGCGGTGTCACGCTTCCCTTCGCGTGAATCAAGGGATCTGTGGCTTTCCCTCGGCTTTCCCACCAGGCTTTCCCACAGGGCTGTCCCACGTGCCACCGTGGTGTGAGTCGATCCTCGGCTTGAAAGTCGAGGCAGTGCGGGAAAACAGGTTTCCCTGGAATGGACTGAGACATCTGGGGACTCTGGGAATGGTGGCACGACCCTGGAGTTCCTCTCGCCTTTCTTGTACAGATCGCCTCCTCTTGAGATGCGACGGGAACGCCAGGAATTCTTTCCCGTCCACGCAGGGAAAGGATCCCTGCCCTCGAGCTAGGAGGCGAAACGGGTCTCCTCTGGATGTGGGCGGGACTCTCGTGCTTCCTTTCGAGTGGAGACGGGTAAGTGGGGAACTTCTTGAGTTGCCAGCAAGGGATGTGAATGACCCTTTGGAAGTTCCAGAGGTTAGGTCTGATTAGGCCTCGAGACGCCTAGGCTGAAATGGGCCTCCTCACCTGGAGGCAGAACCTCCAGGATTTTCTTGAGTTGCGGCAGGTGCTCTCACTTACGACGGGGACCTCAGGGACCTGCTCTGGTGGCCTCAGGAAAGGCCAGTCCCCATGCGAGTTGCTCGGGGCCTCTGGGATTCCTCTCCCGACGATGCCGGTGCCTAATATCTTGTGTGGAGTCGGTGCCGGAATCTGAGCATTC
>NW_017202094.1:0-6482 GCF_001704415.2 Capra hircus
TGTAGCAGCAGTGTCGCGCTTCCCTTCGCGTGGATCAAGTGATCTGTGGCTTTCCCTTGAGGCTATCCCATGAGGCTTTCCCACGAGGCTTTCCCACAGGGCTGTCCCACATGCCACCGTGGTGTGAGTCGATCCTCGCCTTGAAAGTCGAGGCAGTGCAGGGAATACAGGTTTCCCTGGAATGGACTGAGACATGGGGGGACTCTGGAATGGTGGCACGACCCTGGAGTTCCTCTCGCCTTTCCTGTGGAGAGCGCCTCCTCTTGAGATGGGACGGGAACGCCGGGAATCTTTCCCCACCAGCAGGGAAAGGATTCCTCCTCTCGAACTAGGAGGCGAAACAGGGCTCCTCTGGATGTTGGCGGAACTCTCGTGCTTCCTCTCGAGTGGAGACGGGTATTGTCGGGGAACTTCTTGAGTTGCAGCAAGGGTGTGAAGGACCCTTTTGGAAGTTCCAGATGATAGATGTGATTAGCCTCGAGACGCCCCAGTGGAAATTTCCTCTCCAGTGCTGACATGGATCTTGGGGTATTTCTGGAGTCTCCCCAGGGGAGTCAGTCCTCGTCTCGAGTGGGGCATGCAAGTGCACTTTCCTCCCGAGCTGTAGCAGCATGTAACCGCTACCCTTCCCGTGGAAAAAGGATCTGTGGCATTCCTCGAGGCTTTCCCACAGGCTTTCCAAAGCGCTTTCCCACGAGGCTTTCCCACAGGGCTGTCCCACATGCCACAGTGATGTGAGTCGATCCTCGGCTTGAAAGTCGAGGCAGTGCAGGAAAACAGGTTTCCCTGGAATGGACTGAGACATCCAGGGGACTCTGGGAATGGTGCACGACCCTGGAGTTCCTCTCGCCTTTCCTGTGGAGCGCGCCTCCTCTTGAGATGTGACGGGAACACCGGGAATTCTATCCCGACCACGCAGGGAAAGGATCCCTCCTCTCGAGCTAGGAGGCGGAAACGGGGCTCCTCTGGATGTGGGCGGGACTCTCGTGCTTCCTCTCGAGTGGAGACGGTATGTCGGGGAACTTCTTGAGTTGCAGTAAGGGTGTGAAGGACCCTTTGGAAGTTCCAGAGTTAAGGTGTGATTAGCCTTGAGAAACCTCAGCGGAATGGGACTCAGCTCGCCTGGAGGGGAGAACCTCCTGGATTTCTCGAGTTGCGGCAGGTGCTCTCGACTTACGACGGGACCTCAGGGACCCGCTGTGGTGGCCTCAGGAAAGGCCAGTCCCCATGCGAGTTCCTCTGAGGCCTCTCGGGATTCCTCTCACGTCGATGCAGGGCCTAAGACCTTGTGTGGAGTGGTGCTGGAACCTGAGGATTCCTCTCCAGTGCTGACATGGATCTTGGGGTACTTCTGGAGTCTCCCCAGGGAGTCAGCCCTCGTCTCGAGTTGGGGCATGCACTTGCGCTTTCCTCCCGAGCTGTAGCAGCAGTGTCGCGCTTCCATTCGCGAGGATCAAGGGATCTGTGGCTTTCCCTCGAGGCTTTCCCACGAGGCTTTCCCACAGGCTTCCTGTCCTACGTGCCACCGTGGTGTGAGTCGATCCCTCGTCTTGAAAGTCAAGGCAGTGCAGGGAAAACTGGTTTCCCTGGAATGGACGCAGACATTTGGGGACTCTGGGAATGGTAGCACGACCCTGGAGTTCCTCTCGCCTTTCCTGTGGAGAGCGCCTCCTCTTGAGATGCGACGAGAACACCTGGAATTCTTTCCCGACCACGCAGGGAAAGGATCCCTCCTCTCGAGCTAGGAGACGGAAACGGGGCTCCTCTGGATGTGGGGGACTCTCGTGCTTCCTCTCGAGTGGAGACGGGGAAACTTCTTGAGTTGCAGCAAGGGTGTGAAGGACCCTTTGGAAGTTCCAGAGGTTAGGTGTGATTAGCCTCGAAACGCCTCAGCGGAAATGGGCCTCATCTCGCCTGCAGGGGAGACCTCCTGGATTTCTCGAGTTGCGGCAGGTGCTCTCGACTTACGACGGGACCTCAGGGACCCGCTCTGGTGGCCTCAGGAAAGGCCAGTCCCCATGCCAGTTGCTCGGGGCCTCTCGGGATTCCTCTCCCGTCGATGCCGGGGCCTAAGACCTTGTGTGGAGTCAGTGCCGGAACCTGAGGATTCCTCACCAGTGCTGACATGGATCTTGGGGTACTTCTGGAGTCTCCCCAGGGGAGTCAGTCCTCGTATCGAGTGGGGGCATGCACGTGCGCTTTCCTCCGAGCTGTAGCAGCAGTGTCGCGCTTCCATTCGCGTGGATCAGGGATCTGTGGCTTTCCTCGAGGCTTCCCACGAGCTTTCCCGAGGCTTTCCCAGGCTTTCCACGAGGCTTTCCCACAGGGCTGCCCACGTGCCACTGTGTGTGAGTCGATCCTCGGCTTGAAAGTCGAGGCAGTGCAGGGAAAACAGGTTCCCTGGAATGGACTGAGATATCTGGGGGACTCTGGCAATGGTGGCACGAACCTGGAGTTCCTCTCACTTTTCCTCTGGAGAGCGCCTCCTCTTGAGATGCGACGGGAACGCGCGGAATTCTTTCCCCACCACGCAGGGAAAGGATCAAACCTCTCGAGCTAGGAGGCGGAAACGTGGCTCCTCTTGATGTGGCGGGACTTTCCTGCTTCCTCTCGAGTGGAGACGGGTATGTCGGGGAACTTCTTGAGGTGCAGCTAGGGTGTGAAGGACCCTTTGGAAGTTCCAGAGGTAAGGTGTGATTAGCCTCGAGATACCTCAGCGGAAATGGGCCTCATGTCGCCTGGAGGGGAGAACCTCCTGGATTTTCTCGAGTTGCGGCAGGTGCTCTCGACTTACGACTGGGACCTCAGGGACCCCTCTGGTGGCCTCAGGAAAGGCCAGTCCCCATGCGAGTTGCTCGGGGGCCTCTCGGATTCCTCTCCCGTCGGTGCCGGGGCCTAAGACCTTGTGTGGAGTCAGTGCCGGAACCTGAGGATTCCTCTCCAGTGCCGACATGGATCTTCGGGGACTTCTGGAGTCTCCCCAGGGGCGTAAGTCCTCGTCTCGAGTGGGGAATGCACGTGCGCTTTCCTCCCGAGCTGTAGCTGCAGTGTCACGCTTCCTTTGCGTGATCAAGGGATCTGTGGCTTTCCCTCTAGACTTTCCCATGAGGCTTCCCACGAGGCTTTCCCACAGGGCTTTCCCACGTGCCACGGTGGTGTGAGTCGATCCTCGGCTTTAAAAGTCGAGGCAGTGAAGGGAAAACAGTTTTCCCTGGAATGGACTGAGACATCTGGGGGACTCAGGGAATGGTGGCACGACCCTGAGTTCCTCTCCTTTCCTGTGGAGAGCGCCTCCTCTTGAGATGCTTCTTTCCGCAGGGAAAGGATCCCTCCTCTCGAGCTAGCAGGCGTCTGGATATGGGCGGGACTCTCGGCCCTTCCTCCCCTGGCTCAGTAGCTCCCAAAGAATTCCGGCGTTCCATCTCAAGAGGAGGCGCTCTCCACAGGAAAGGCGAGAGGAACTCCAGGGTCGTGCCACCATTCCCTGAGTCCCCCAGATGTCTCAGTCCATTCCAGGGAAAACTGTTTTCCCTTCACTGCCTCGACTTTAAAGCCGAGGATCGACTCACACCACCGTGGCACGTGGGAAAGCCCTGTGGGAAAGCCTCGTGGGAAAGCCTCATGGGAAAGTCTAGAGGGAAAGCCACAGATCCCTTGATCCACGAAAGGGAAGCGTGACACTGCTGCTACAGCTCGGGAGGAAAGCGCACGTGCATTCCCCCACTCGAGACGAGGACTTACGCCCTGGGAGACTCCAGAAGTCCCCGAAGATCCATGTCGGCACTGGAGAGGAATCCTCAGGTTCCGGCACTGACTCCACACAAGGTCTTAGGCCCCGGCATCGACGGGAGAGGAATCCCGAGAGGCCCCGAGCAACTCGCATGGGGACTGGCCTTTCCTGAGGCCACCAGAGGGGTCCCTGAGGTCCCAGTCGTAAGTCGAGAGCACCTGCCGCAACTCGAGAAATCCAGGAGGTTCTCCCCTCCAGGCGACATGAGGCCCATTTCCGCTGAGGTATCTCGAGGCTAATCACACCTTACCTCTGGAACTTCCAAAGGGTCCTTCACACCCTTGCTGCACCTCAAGAAGTTCCCCGACATACCCGTCTCCACTCGAGAGGAAGCAGGAAAGTCCCGCCCACATCAGAGGAGCCACGTTTCCGCCTCCTAGCTCGAGAGGTTTGATCCTTTCCCTGCGTGGTGGGAAAGAATTCCCGGCGTTCCCGTCGCATCTCAAGAGGAGGCGCTCTCCAGAGGAAAAGAGAGGAACTCCAGGTTCGTGCCACCATTGCCAGAGTCCCCAGATGTATCCGTCCATTCCAGGGAAACCTGTTTTCCCAGCACTGCCTCGACTATCAAGCTGAGGATTGACTCACACCACGTGACACGTGGGACAGCCCTGTGGAAAGCCTCGTGGAAAGCCTCGTGGGAAAAGCCTCGAGGGAAAGCCACAGATCCCTTGATCCACGCGAATGGAAGCGCGACACTGTGCTACAGCTCGGGAGGAAAGCGCACGTGCATGCCCCACTCGAGACGAGGACTGACTCCCCTGGGGAGACTCCAGAAGTACCCTAAGATCCATGTCGCACTGGAGAGGAATCCTCAGATTCCGGCACTGACTCCACACAAGGTCTTAGGCCCCAGCATCGACGGGAGAGGAATCCCGAGAGGCCCCGAGCAACTGGCATGGGACTGCCTTTCCTGAGGCCACCAGAGCGCGGTCCTGAGGTCCCCGTCGAAGTCGAGAGCACCTGCCGCAACTCGAGAAAATCCAGGAGGTTCTCCCCTCGCAGGCGAGCTGAGTCCCATTACCGCTGAGGTATCTCGAGGCCTAATCACAGCTTAACTCTGGAACTTCCAAAGGGTCCTTCACACCCTTGCTGCAACTCAAGAAGTTCCCCGACATACCCGTCTCCACTCGAGAGGAAACCGAGAGTCCCGCCCACATCCAGATGGAGCCCCGTTTCCGCCTCCTAGCTCGAGAGGAGGGATCCTTTCCGCTGCGTGGTCGGATAGAATTCCGGTGTTCCCGTCGCATCTCAGAGGAGGCGCGCTCCACAGGAAAGGCGAGAGGAACTCCAGGGTCGTGCACCATTCCCAGAGTCCCTGGATGTCTTAGTCCATTCCAGGGAAACTGTTTTCCCTGCACTGCCTCGACTTTCAAGCCGAGGATCGACTCACACCACGGTGGCATTTTGGACAGCCCTGTGGGAAAGCTCGTGGAAAGCCTCGTGGGAAAGCCTCGAGGGAAAGCCACAGATCCCTTGATCCTCGCGAAGGAAGCGCGACACTGCTGCTACAGCTCGGGAGGAAAGCGCAAGTGCATGCCCCAACTCGAGACGAGGACTGACTCCCTGGGAGACTCCAGAAGTACCCCAAGATCCATGTCAGCACTGGAGAGGAATCCTCAGGTTCACCACTCCACACAAGACCTTAGGCCCCTGCATCGACGGAGAGGAATCCCGAGAGGCCAGAGGAACTCGCATGGGGACTGGCCTTTCCTGAGGCCACCACAGCGGGTCCCTGAGGTCCCGTCGTAAGTCGAGAGCACCTGCCGCAACTCGAGAAAATCCAGGAGGTTCTCCCCTCCAGGCGAGCTGAGTCCCATTTCCGCTGAGGTTTCGAGGCTAATCACACCTTACCTCTGGAACTTCCAAAGGTCCTTCACACCTTACTGCAACTCAAGAAGTTCCCGACATACCGTCTCCACTCGAGAGGAAGCACGAGAGTCCCGCCCACATCCAGAGGAGCCCCGTTTCCGCCTCCTAGCTCGAGAGGAGGATCCTTTCCCTGCGTGGTCGGGAAGAATTCCGGTGTTCCCGTCACATCTCAAGAGGAGGCGCGCTCCACAGGAAAGGCGAGAGGAACTCCAGGGTCGTGCCACCATTCCCAGAGTCCCCTGGATGTCTCAGTCCATTCCAGGGAAACCTGTTTTCCCTGCACTGCCTCGACTTTCAAGCCGAGGATCAACTCACATCACTGTGGCATGTGGACAGCCCTGTGGGAAAGCCTCGTGGAAAGCCGCTTTGGAAAGCCTCGTGGGAAAGCCCTCGAGGGAATGCCACAGATCCGTTTTCCACGGGAAGGTAGCGTTACAATGCTGCTACAGCTCGGAGGAAAGTGCACTTGCATGCCCCACTCGAGACGAGGACTGACTCCCCTGGGAGACTCCAGAATACCCCAAGATCCATGTCAGCACTGGAGAGGAATTTCCACTGGGCGTCTCGAGGCTAATCACATCTATCATCTGGAACTTCCAAAGGGTCCTTCACACCCTTGCTGCAACCAAGAAGTTCCCGACATACCCGTCTCCACTCGAGAGGAAGCACGAGAGTTCCGCCAACATCCAGAGGAGCCCTGTTTCCGCCTCCTAGTTCGAGAGGAGGAATCCTTTCCCTGCCTGGTGGGGAAAGATTCCCGGCGTTCCCGTCCATCTCAAGAGGAGCGCTCTCCACAGGAAAGGCGAGAGGAACTCCAGGGTCG
>NW_017202095.1:0-6482 GCF_001704415.2 Capra hircus
TTGAGCAGTGCTGGGAAAAACAGTTTTCTCTGGAATGGACGGAGATATCTGGGGGGGACTCTCGAAATGGTGGCACAACCCTGGAGTTCCTCTCGCCTTACCTGTGGAGAGCGCCTCCACTTGAGATGCGACGGGAAAGCCGGGAATTCTTTCACAACTACGCGGGGAAGGATCCCTCCTCGCGAGCTATGAGGCGGAAACGGGGCTCTTCTGGATCTGGGTTGGACTCTCGTGCTTCCTCTCGATTGGAGACGGGTATGTCAGGGAACTTCTTGAGTTGCAGCAAGGTGTGAAGGACCCTTTGGAAGTTCCAGAGGTTATGTGTGATTAACCTTGAGACGCACAGCGGAAATGGGCCTCATCTCGCCTGGAGGGGAGAACCTCTTGATTTTCTCGAGTTACCCCAGGTGCTCTCGACTTACGCCGGGGACCTCAGGGACCCGCTCTGGTGGCCTCAGGAAAGGCCAGTCCCCATGCAAGTTGCTCAGGGGCCCCTCGGGATTCCTCTCCCGTCGATGCCGGGGCCTAAGGCCTTGTGGGAGTCGGTGCCGGAACCTGAGGATTCCTCTCCAGTGCTTACAAGGATCTTGAGGTACTTCTGGAGTATCCCCAGGGGAGTCAGTCCTCGTCTCGAGTGGGGGCATGCACGTGCGCTTTCCTCCCGAGCTGTAGCAGCAGTGTCACGCTTTCCTTCGAGTGGATCATGGGATCTGTGGCTTCCATCGAGGCTTTCCTCGAGGGTTTCCCACAGGGCTGTCCCACGTTGCTCCGTGGTGTGAGTTGATCCTCGGCTTGAAAGTCGAGGCAGTGCAGGGAAAACAGGTTTCCCTGGAATGGACTGAGACATTGGGGGACTCTGGGAATGGTGGCATGACCCTGGAGTTCCTCTCGCCTTTCCTGTGGAGAGCGCCTCCTCTTGAGATGAGACGGGAACGCCGGCAATTCTTTCCCGAACACGCAGGGAAAGGATCCCTCCTCTCGAGCTAGAGGCGGAAACGGGGCTCCTCTGGATGTGGGCGGGACTCTCGTGCTTCCTCTCGAGTGAAAACGGGTATGTCCGGGAACTTCTTGAGTTGCAGCGAGGGTGTGAAGGACCCTTTGGAAGTTCCAGAGGTTATGTGTGATTAACCTTGAGACCCCACAGCGGAAATGGGCCTCATCTCGCCTGGAGGGGAGAACCTCCTGGATTTTCTCGAGCTGCGGCAGGTGCTGTCGACTTACGACGGGGACTTCAGGGACCCGATCTGGTGGCCTCAGGAAAGGCCAGTCCCCATGCGAGTTGCTCGGGGGGCCTCTTGGGTTTCCTCTCCCGTCGATGCCGGGGCCTAAGACCTTGTGTGGAGTCGGTGCCGGAACGTGAGGATTCCTCTCCAGTGCTGACATGGATCATGGGGTACTTCTGGAGTCTCCCCGGGTTAGTCAGTCCTAGTCTCGAGTGGGGGCATGCACGTTCAATTTCCTCCGATCTGTGGAAGCAGTGTCACACTTCCGTTAGCGTGTATCAAGGGATCTGCAGCTTTCCCTCGAGGCTTTCCAATGAGGCTTTCCCTCGAGGATTTTCCTCAGGGCTGTCCCACGTGCCACCGTGGTGTGAGTCGATCCTCGGCTTGAAAGTCGAGGCAGTGGAGGGAAAACAGGTTTCCCTGGAATTGACAGAAATATCTGGGGGACTCTGGGAATGGTGGAACTACCCTGGAGTTTCTCTCGCCTTTCCTGTGGAGAGGGCCTCCTCTTGAGATGCGACTGGAACGCCGGGAATGCTTTACAGACCACGCAGGTAAAGGATCCCTCCTCTCGAGCTATGAGGTGGAAACGGTGCTCCTCTGAAAGTGGGGCGGGAAGATCTTGATACTCTCGAGTGGAGCGGGTATGTCGGAGAACTTCTTGAGTTGCAGCAAGGGTGTGAAGGACCTTTGGAAGTTCCAGAGGTTAGGTGTGATTAGCCTCCAGACGCCTCAGCGCAAATGGGCCTCATCTCGCCTTTAAGGACGCCAAGATCCATGTCAGCACTGGAGAGGAATCCTCAGGTTCCGGCACCGACTCCACACAAGGTCTTATCGAGGAGAGGAATCCCGAGAGGCCCCCGAGAAACTCGCATGGGGAATGGCCTTTCCTGAGGCCACCAGAGCGGGTCCCTCAGGTCCCCGTCTTAAGTCGAGATCACCTGTCCCAACTCGAAAAAATCCAGGAGGTTCTCCCCTCCAGGCGAGATGAGGCCCATTTCCGCTGAGGCGTCTCGTGGCTAATCACACCTAAACCTCTGGAACTTCCAAAGGGTTCTTCACACCCTTGCTGCAACTCAAGAAGTTCCCCGACATACCCGTCTCCACTCGAGAGGAAGCACGAGAGTCCCGCCCACATCCAGAGGAGCCCCGTTTCCGCCTCACAGCTAGAGAGGAGGTATCCTTTCCCTGCGTGGTCGGGAAAGAATTCCCGGTCTTCCCGTCACACTCAAGAGGAGGCGCTTTCAACAGGAAAGGTGAGAGGAACTCCAGGGTCGTGCCACCATTCCCAGAGTACCCCAGATATCTCAGTCCATTCCAGGGAAACCTGTTTTCCCTGCACTGCCTCGACTTTCAAGCCGAGGATCGACTCACAGCACGGTGGCACGTGGGATAGCCCTGTGGGAAAGCCTCGTGAGAAAGTCTCATGGGAAAGCCTCGAGGGAAAGCCACTGATCCCTTGATCCACTCGACGGGAAGAATGACACTGCTGCTACAGCTCGGGAGGAAAGCGCTCTTCAATGCCCCCACTCGAATGAGGACTGACTCCCCTGGGGAGACTCCGAAGTACCCCAAGATCCATGTCAGCACTGGAGAGGAATCCTCAGGTTCCAGGACCGACCCACACAAGTTCTTAGGCCCGGAATCGATGGGAGAGGAATCCCGAGAGGCCACCGAGCAACTCGCATGGGGACTGGCCTTTCCTGCGGCCACCAGAGCGGGTGCCTGAGGTCCCCGTCGTAAGTCGAGAGCACCTGTTGCAATTCGAGAAAATCCAGGAGGTTCTCCCCTCCAGGCAAGATGAGGCGCATTTAGCTGAGGCGTCTAGAGGCTAAATGCACCTAACATCTGGAACTTCGAAAATGTCCTTCACACCCTTTCTGCAACTGAATAAGTTCCCCGACATACTCGCCCACTCGAGAGGAAGCACGAGAGTCCCCCCACATCCAGAGGACCCCGTTTCCGCCTCCTAGCTCGAGAGGAGGGATCCTTTCCCTGCGTGGTCGGGAAAGAATTCCCGGCGTTCCAGTCGCATCTCAAGAGGACGCGCTCTCCACAGGAAAGGCAAGAGGAACTCCAGGGTGGTGCAACCATTCCCAGAGTCCCCCAGATGTCTCAGTCCATTCCAGGGAAACCTGTTTTCCCTGCACTGCCTCGAATTTCTAGCCAAGGATCGACCCACACCACGGTGGCACGTAGGACAGCCCTGTGGGAAAGCCTCGTGGGAAAGCCTCTTGGGAGAGCCTCGGGGGAAAGCCACAGATCCCTTGATCCACGGGAAGGGAAGCGTGACACTGCTGCTACAGCTCGAGAGGAAAGCGCACGTGGAGGCCCCCAGTCGAGACGAGGACTCACGCCCCTGAGGAGACTCCAGAAGTACCCCAAAATCCATGTCGGGACTGGAGAGCAATCCTCAGGTCCGTCACCGACTCCACACAAGGTCTTAGGCCCCAGGATCGACAGGAGAGGAAATCGAGAGGCACCCAAGCAACTCGCATGGGGACTGTCCTTTCCTGAGGCCACCAGAGCGGGTCCCTGGGGTCCCCATCGTAAGTGGAGATCACCTGCCGCAACTCGGGAAAATCCAGGAGGTTCTCCCCTCCAGGCGAGATGAGGCCCATTTGCGATGAGGCGTCTCGAGGCTAATCACACCTAACCTCTGGAACTTCCAAAGGGTCCTTCACACCCTTGCTGCAACTCAAGAAGTTCCCCGACATACCCGTCTCTACCTGAGAGGAAGCATGCGAGTCCCACCCACATCCAGAGGAGACGCGTTTCTGCCTCCTAGCTCGAGAGGAGGGATCCTTTCCGTGCGTGCTCGGGAAAGAATTCCCGGTGTTCCCGTCGCATCTCAAGAGGAGGCGCTCTCCACAGGAAAGTCGAGGGGAACTCCAGGGTCGTGCCACCATTCCCAGAGTCCCCCAGATGTCTCAGTCCATTCCAGGGAATCCTGTTTTCCCTGCACTGCCTCGACTTTCAAGCCGAGGATCGACTCACATCACGGTGACACGTGGGACAGCCCTGTGGGAAAGCCTCGTGGGAAAGCCTCCTGGGAAAGCCTCGAGGGAAAGCCACAGATTCCTTGATCCCCGCGAAGGGAAGCACGACACTGCTGCTACAGCTCGGGAGGAAAGCGCACGTGCATGCCCCCACTCGAGACGAGGACTGACTCCCCTGGGGAGACTCCAGAAGTACCCAAAGATCCATGTCAGCACTGGAGAGGAATCCTCAGGTTCCGGCACCGAATCCACAGAAGGTCTTAGGCCCCGGCATCTTCGGAGAGGAATCCCGAGAGGGCCCAAGAGCAACTCCCATGGGAACTGGCCTTTCCTGAGGCCACCAGAGGGGTCCCAGAGGTCCCCGTCGTAAGTCGAGAGCACCTGCCGCAACTCTAGAAAATCCAGGAGGTTCTCCCCTTCAGGCGAGATGAGGCCCATTTCCGCTGAGGCGTCTCGAGGCTAATCACATCTAATATCTGGAACTTCCAAAGCGTCCTTCACACCCTTGCTGCAACTCAAGAAGTTCCCCGACATAGCCGTCTCCACTCGAGAGGAAGCACGAATGTCCCGCCCCAAATCCAGAGGAGCCCCGTTTCCGCCTCCTAGCTCGAGGGAGGGATCCTTTCCCAGCGTGGTCGGGAAAGAATTCCCGGCTTTCCCGTTGCATCTCAAGAGGAGGCGCTCTCCACAGGAAAGGCGAGGAACTCCAGGGTCGTGCCACCATTCCCAGAGAGAAAACCAGATGTCTCCGTCCCTTCCAGGGAAACCTGTTTTCCCTGCACTGCCTCGACTTTCAAGCCGAGGATCGACACACACCACGGTGGCACGTGGGACAGCCTGTGGGAAAGCCTCGTTGGAAAGCCTCGTGGGAAAGCCTCGTGGGAAAGCCTCCAGGGAAAGCCACAGATCCCTTGATCCACGCGAAGGGAAGCGCGACACTGCTGCTACAGCTCGGGAGGAAAGCGCACGTGCGTGACCCCACTCGAGACGAGGACTGACTCTCCTGGGGAACCTCCAGAAGTACCCCAAGATCCATGTCAGCACTGGAGAGGAATGATCAGGTTCCGGCACCAACTCCACACAAGATATTAGGCCCCGGCATCGGTGAGGAATCCCTAGAGGCCCCGAGCAACTCGCATGGGGACTGGACTTTCCTGAGGCCACCAGAGCGGGTCTCTGAGGTCCCCGTCGTTAGTCGAGAGAACCTGCCGCAACTCGAGAAAATCCAGGAGGTTCTCCCCTCCAGGCGAGATGAGGCCCATTTCCGCTGAGGCGTCTCGAGGCTAATCACACCTAACCTCTGGAACTTTCAAGGGGTCCTTCACACCCTTGCTGCAACTCAAGAAGTTCCCCGACATACCCGTCTCCACTCGAGAGGAAGCACGAGAGTCCGCCCACATTCAGAGGAGCCCCGTTTCCGCCTCCTAGCTCGAGAGGAGGGATCCTTTCCCTGCGTGGTCGGGAAAGAATTCCCGGGTTTCCGTCGCATCTCAAGAGGAGGCGCTCTCCACAGGAAAAGCGAGATGAACTCCAGGTACCTGCCACCATTCCAGAGTCCCCCAGATGTCTCAGTCCATTCCAGGGGAACCTGTATTCCCGCACTGCCTCGACTTTCAAGCCGAGGATCGACTCACACCACAGTGGCACGTGGGCAGCCCCTGTGGGAAAGCCTCGTGGAAAAGCCTCGTGTGAAAGCTTCCAGGGAAAGCCACAGATCCCTTGATCCACGCGAAGGGAATGTGACACTGCTGCTACAGCTCGGGAGGAAAGCCGCACGTGCATGCCCCCACACGGGACGAGGACTGACTCCCCTGGGGAGACTCCAGAAGTACCACAAGATCCATGTCGGCACTGGAGAGGAATCCTCAGGTTCTGTCACTGAGTCTACACAAGGTCTTAGGCCCCAGCATCGACGGGAGAGGAATCCCGAGAGGCCCCGAGAAACTCGCATGGGGACTGCACTTTCCTGAGGCCACCAGAGCGGGTCCTGAGGCCCTCGTCGTAAGTCGAGAGCACCTGCCGCAAGTCGAGAAAATCCAGGAGGTTCTCCCCTCCAGGCGAGATGAGGCCCATTTCGGCTGAGACAACTAGGGGTAATCAGACTTAAACTCTGGAACTTCCAAAGGGTCCTTCACACCCTTGCTGCAACTCAAGAAGTTCCCCGACATACCCGTCTCCACTCAAGAGGAACCCGAGCGTCCCGCCCGTATCCAGAGTGGCCCCGTTTCCGCCTGCTAGCTCGAGAGGAGGATCCTTTCCC
>NW_017202096.1:0-6482 GCF_001704415.2 Capra hircus
GCCTTTCCTGTGGAGAGCACCTCCTCTTGAGATGCTACGGTACGCCGGGAATTCTTTCCCGAACACGCAGGGAAAGGATCCCTCCTCTCAAAACTAGGAGGCGGAAACGGGCTCCTCTGTATGTGGGCGGGACTTCGTGTTTCCTCTCGGGTGGAGTTGGGTATGTAGGGGAACTTCTTGAGTTGCAGCAAGGGTGTGAAGGACCCTTTGGAAGTTTCAGAGGTTAGGTGTGATTAGCTTCGAGATGCCTCAGGGGAAATGGGCCTCATTTCGCCTGGAGGGAGAACCTCCTGGATTTTCTCTAGTTGCAGCAGGTGCTCTAAAAACTTACCACGGGGACATCAGGGACCTGTTCTGGTGGCCTCAGAAAAGGCCAGTCCACATGTGAGTTGCTTGGGGCCTCTCGGGATTTCCTCTCCCGACGATGCTGGGGCCTAAGACCTTGAGTGGAGTCGGTGCCGGAACCTGAGGATTCCTCTCCAGTGCTGACATGGATTCTTGGGTACTTCTGGTATCTCCCCAGGGGAGTCAGTCCTCGTCTCGGGTGGGGGCATGCACGTGCGCTTTCCTCCCGAGCTGAAGCAGCAGTGTCACCTTCCTTCGCGTGGAACAAGGATCTGTGGCATTCCCTCGAGGCTTTCCCACGAGGTTTCCCACGAGGCTTTCCACAGGGCTGTCCCACGTGCCACCATGGTGTGAGTCGATCCTCGCTTGAAAGTCAAAACAGTGCAGGAAAACAGGTTTCCCTGGAATGGACTGAGACATCTGGGGGACTCTGGGAATGGTGGCATGGCCCTGGAGTTCTTCTCGCCTTTCCTGTGGAGAGCGCCTCCTCTTGAGATGCGACGGGAACGCCGGGAATTCTTTCCCGAGCACGCAGGGAAAGGATCCCTCCTCTCGAGCTAGGAGGTGGAAACGGGGCTCCTCTGGATGTGGTCGGGACTCTCGTGCTTCCTCTCGAGTGGAGACGGGTATATCGGGGAACTTCTTGAGTTGCAGCAAGGGTGTGAAAGACCCTTTGGAAGTTCCAGAGGTCTGGTGTGATTAGCCTCAGGACGCCTCAGCGGAAATGGGCCTCATCTCGCCTGGAAGGGAGAACCTCCTGGATTTTCTCGAGTTGTGGCAGGTGCACTAGACTTACGACGGGGACCTCAGGGACGCGCTCTGGTGGCCTCGGGAAAGGCCATTTCCTTGCGAGTTACTCGGGGCCTTTCGGGATTCCTCTCCCGTCGATGCCAGGGCCTAAGACCTTGTGTGGAGTCGGTGCCAGAACCTGAGGATTCCTCTCCAGTGCTGACATGGATCTTGGGCTACTTCTGGAGTCTCCCCAGGGGAGTCAGCCCTCGTCTCGAGTTGGGCATGCAAGTGCACTTTCCTCCCGAGCTGTAGCAGCACTGTAACGCTTCCCTTCGCGTGGAAACAGGGATCTGTGGCATTCCCTTGAGGCTTTCCCACGAGGCTTTCCCACGAGGGTTTCCCACAGGGCTGTCCCACGTGCCACCGTGGTGTGAGTCGATCCTCAGCTTGAAAGTCGAGGCAGTGCAGGGAAAACAGGTTTCCCTGGAATGGACTGAGATATCTAGGGGACTCTGGGAATGGTGGCACGACCCTGGAGTTCCTCTCGCCTTTCCTATGGAGAGCGCCTCCTCTTGAGATGCGACGGGAACACCAGGAAATTTTTCCCGAGCACGCAGGGAAAGGATCCCTCCTCTCGAGCTAGGAGGCGGAAACGGGGCTCCTCTGGATGTGGGCGGGACTCTCGTGCTTCCTCTCGAGTGGAGACGGGTATGTCGGGGAACTTCTTGAGTTGCAGCAAGGGTGTGAAGGACCCTTTGGAAGTTCCAGAGGTTAGGTGTGATTAGCCTCGAGACGCCTCAGCGGAAATGGGCCTCATCTAGCCTGGAGGGAGAACCTCCTGGATTTTCTCGAGTTGCGGCAGGTGCTCTCGACTTACGATGGGGACTTCAGGGACCCGCTCTCGTGCCTCAGGAAAGGCCAGTCCCCATGCGAGTTGCTCGAGGGCCTCTCGGGATTCTTCTCCCGTCCATGCTGGGGCCTAAGACCTGCTGTGGACTCAGTGCCGGAACCTGAGGATTTCTCTCCAGTGCAGACATGGATCTTAGGGTACTTCTGGAGTCTCCCCAGGGCAGTCAGTCCTCGTCTCGAGTCGGGGCATGCACGTGCGCTTTCCTCCCGAGCTGTAGCAGCAGTGTCGCGCTTCCCTTCGCGTGGATCAAGGGATCTGGGTCTTTCCCTCAAGGCTTCCTCACGAGGCTTTCCCACAGGGCTGTCCCACACGTGCCACCGTGGTGTGATTCGATCCTCGGCTTGAAAGTCGACGCAGTGCAGGGAAAACAGTTTTCCCTGGAATGGACTGAGACATCCAGAGGATTCTGGGAATGGTGGCTCGACCGTGGAGTTCCTCTCGCCTTTCCTGTGGAGCCCGCCTCCTCTTGAGATGTGACGGAACACCGGGAATTCTATCCCGACCACGGAGGGAAAGGATCCCTGCTCTCGAGCTAGGAGGCGGAAACGGGGCTCCTCTGGATGTGGGCGGGACTCTCGTGCTTCCTCTCGAGTGGAGACGGGTATGTCGGGGTACTTCTTGAGTTGCAGTAAGGGTGTGAAGGACTCTTTGGAAGTTCCAGAGGTAAGGTGTGATTAGCCTCGAGATACCTCAGCGGAAATGGGAATCAGCTCGCCTGGAGGGAGAACCTCCTGGATTTTCTCGAGTTGCAGCAGGTGCTCTCGACTTACGACAGGGACCGCAGGGACCCACTGTGGTGGCCTCAGGAAAGATCAGTCCCCATGCAAGTTGTTCTGGGGCTCTCGGGATTCCTCTCACGTCGATGCAGGGGCCTAAGACCTTGTGTGGAGTCGGTGCCGGAACCTGAGGATTCCTCTCCAGTGCTGACATGGATCTTGGGGTACTTCTGGAGTCTCCCCAGGGTGTCAGTCTCGTCTCGAGTGGCCATGCACGTGCGCTTTCCTCCCGAGCTGTAGCAGCAGTGTCACGCTTCCCTTCGCGTGGATCAAGGATCTGTGGCTTTCCCTCGAGGCTTTCCCACGAGCTTTCCCACGGGCTGGCCCCACGTGCCACTGTGGTGTGAGTCGATCCTCGGCTTGAAAGTCGAAGCAGTGCAGGAAAACAGGTTTCCCTGGAATAAACTGAGAATTCTGGGGGACTCTGGGAATGGGCTGATCCTGGAGTTCCTCTCGCCTTCCTCTGGAGAGCGCCTCCTCTTGAGATGCGACTACGCTAGGAATTCTTTCCCGACCACACAGGGAAAGGATCCCTCCTCTCGAGCTAGCAGGCGGAAACGGGGCCACTCTGGAAGTGCGCGGGACTCTCGTGTTCCTCTTGAGTGGAGACGGGTATGTCGGGGAACTTCTTGAGTTGCAGCAAGGGTGTGAAAGACCCTTTGGAAGTTTCAGAGTTTAGTGTGATTACCCCTATTTGCCTCAGCACAAATGGGCCTCATCGAGCCTGGAGGGGAGAACCTCCTGGATTTTCTCGAGTTGTGGCAGGTGCTCTCATCTTACGATGGGGACCTCAGGGACCCGCTCTGGTGGCCTCAGGAAAGGCCAGTCCCCATGCGAGTTGCTCGGGGCGCTCTCGGGATTCCTCTCCCGTCGATGCCGGGGCCTAAGAACATTGTGTTGAGTCGGTGCCAGAACCTGAGGATTCTTCTCCAGTGCTGACATGGATTTTGGGGTACTTCTGGAGTCTCCCAGTGGAGTCAGTCCTCGTCTCGAGTGGGTCGATGCACGTGCGCTTTGCTCCCGAGCTGTAGTAGCAGTGTCAAGCTTCCCTTCGCGTGGATCAAGGGATCTGTAGCTTTCCCTCGAGGCTTTCCCACAAGGCTTTCCCACGAGGCTTCCCCACAGGGCTGTCCCACGTGCCACCGTGGTGTGAGTTGATCCTCGCCTTGAAAGTCGAAGCAGTGCAGGGAAAACAGGTTTCCCCTGGAATGGACTGAGACATCTGGGGTACTCAGGGAACGGTGGCACGACCCTGGAGTTCCTCTCGCCTTTCCTGTGGAGAGCGCCTCCCCTTGAGATGCGACCTGAACGTCGGGAATTCTTTCCCGAGCACCCAGTGAAAGGATCCCTCCTCTCGAGCTAGGAGGCCGAAACGGGGCTCCTCTGGATGTGGGTGGGACTCTCGTCCTTCCTCTCGAGTTGAGACGGGTATGTCGGGGAACTTCTTGAGTTGCAGCAAGGGTGTGAAGGACCCTTTGGAAGTTCCAGAGGTTAGGTGTGATTAGCCTCGAGACGCCTCAGCGGAAATGGGGCTCATCTCGCCTGGAGTGGAGAACCTCCTGGATTTTCTCGAGTTGAGGCAGGTGCTCTCGACTTACGACTGGGACCTCAGGGACCCGCTCTGGTGGCCTCAGGAAAGGCCAGTCCCCATGCGAGTAGTTCGGGGGTCTCTCGGGATTCCTCTCCCGTCGATGCTGGGGCCTAAGACCTTGTGTGGAGTCAGTGAAGGAACCTGAGGATTACTCTCCAGTGCCGACATGGATCTTGGGGTACTTTTGCAGTCTCACCAGGGTAGTCAGTTCTCGTCTCGAGTGGGGTCCTGCACGTGCGCTTTCCCCCCGACCTGTAGCAGCAGTGTCGGCTTCCCTTAGCGTGGATCAAGGATCTGTGTCTTTCCCTCGAGGCTTTCCCACGAGGCTTTCCCACAGGGCTGTCCCACGTGCCACCGTGGTGTGAGTCGATCCTCGGCTTGAAAGTCGACGGCAGTGCAGGGAAAACAGTTTTCCCTGGAATGGACTGAGACATCTCGGGGACTCTGGGAATGGTGGCACGACCCTGGAGTTCCTCTCGGCTTTCCGGTGGAGAGCGCCTCCTCCCGAGATGCGACGGGAACGCCGGGAATTCTTTCCCGACCACGTAGGGAAAGGATCCCACCGCTCGAGGTATGAGGCGGAAACAGGGCTGCTCTGGATTTGGGCGGGACTCTCGTGCTTCCTCTTGAGTGGAGACGGGTATGTCGGGGAACTTCTTGAGTTGCAGCAAGGGTGTGAAGGACCCTTTGGAAGTTCGAGAGTTTAGGTGTGATTAGCCTCGAGACTCCTCAGCAGAAATGGGCCTCATCTCGCCTGGAGGGGAGAACCTCCTGGATATTCTCTAGTTGCGGCAGGTGCTCTCGACTTTCGACTGGGACCTCAGGGACGCGCTCTGGTGGCCTCAGGAAAGGCCAGTCCCCATGCAGTTGCTCGGGGGCCTCTCGGGATTCCTCTCCCGTCGATGCCGGGGCCTGAGACCTTGTGTGGAATCTGTGCCGGAACCTCAGGATTCCTCTCCAGTGCTGACATGGATCTTGGGTACTTCTGGAGTCTCCCAGGGGAGTCATTCCTCGTCGCGAGTGGGGACATGCACGTGGGTTTTCCTCCCGAGCTGTAGTAGCAGTGTCGCGCTTCCCTTCGCGTGGATCAAGGGATCTGTGGCTTTCCCTCGAGGCTTTCCCACTAGGCTTTCCCACGAGGCTTTCACACAGAGCTCTCCCACGTGCCACCGTGGTGTGAGTCGATGCTCGGTTTGAAAGTCGAGGCAGTGCAGGGACAAAAGTATTCCCTGGAATGGACTGAGACATCTGGGGGACTCTGGGAATGGTGGCACGACCCTGGAGTTCCTCTCGCCTTTCCTGTGGTTAGCGCCTCCTCTTGAGATGCGACGGAAAAGCCGGCAA
Source organism: Capra hircus (assembly GCF_001704415.2). Lineage (NCBI taxonomy): Eukaryota > Metazoa > Chordata > Mammalia > Artiodactyla > Bovidae > Capra > Capra hircus. The sequence continues at coordinate 5,699 of NW_017202096.1, forward strand.
TTCTTTCCCAAGCACGCAGTGAAAGGATCCCTCCTCTCGAGCTAGGAGGCGGTAACGGGGCTCCTCTGGATGTGGGTGGGATTCTCGAGCTTCCTCTCGAGTGGAGACGGTTATGTCGGGGAACTTCTTGAGTTGCAGCAAGGGTGTGAAGGACCCTTTGGAAGTTCCAGAGGTTAGGTGTGAATAGCCTCGAGACTCCTCAGCGGAAATGGGCCTCATCTCGCCTGGAGGGGAGATCCTCCTGGATTTTCTCGAGTTGCGGCGGGTGCTCTCGTCTTATGATGGGGACGACAGGGACCCTCTTTGGTGGCCTCAGGAAAGGCCAGTTCCCATTCTAGTTGCATGGGGGCCTCTCGGGATTCCTCTCCCGTCGATGCGGGGGCCTAAGACCTTGTGTGGAGTCAGTGCCGGAACCTGAGGATTCCTCTGCTGTGCAGATATGGATCTTGGGGTACTTCTGGAGTCTCCCCAGGGGAGTCAGTCCTCGTCTCGACTGGGGCATGCACGTGCGCTTTCCTCCTGAGCTGTAGCAGCACTGTCGCGCTTCCCTTCGCATGGATCAAGGGATCTGTGGCTTTCCCTCGAGGCTTTCCCACGAGGCTTTCCCAGAGGCTTTCCACGAGGCATTCCCACAGGGCTGTCCCACGAGACACCGTGGATGTGAGTCGATCCTCGGCTTAGAAAGTCGAGGCACTGCAGGGAAAACAGGTTTCCCTGGAATGGACTGAGACATTTGGGCCCTGGGAATGTGGCACGACCCTGGAGTTTCCTCTCGCCTTTCCTG
>NW_017202097.1:0-6480 GCF_001704415.2 Capra hircus
CGCTTTCCTCCCGAGCTGTAGCAAGCAGTGTCACTCTTCCCTTCGCGGTGGATCAAGGGATCTGGGCTTTCCCTCGAGGCTTTCCCACGAGGCTTCCCACGAGGCTTTCCCAAAGGGCTGTCCCCACGTGCCACCGTGGTGTGAGTCGATCCTCGGCTTGAAAGTCGAGGCAGTGTAGGGAAAACAGGTTTCCCTGGATGGACTGAGACATCTGGGGGACTCTGGGAATGGTGGCACGACCCTGGAGTTTCCTCTCGCCTTTCCTGTGGAGAGCGCCCCCTCTTGAGCTGCTATGGCAAATCCGAGAATTCTTTCCCGACCACGCAGGGAAAGGATCCCTCCTTCTCGAGCTAGGAGGCGGAAACGGGGCTCCTCTGGATGTTGGCGGGGCTCTCGTGCTTCCTCTCGAGTGAGAGACGTATGTCGGGGAAACTTCTTGAGTTGCAGCAAGGATGTGAAGGACCCTTTTGGAAGTTCCAGAAGTTAGGTGTGATTAGCCTCGAGACGCCTCAGCGGAAATGGGCCTCATCTCGCCTGGACGGGAGAACTCCTGGATTTTCTCGAGTTGTGGCTGCTGGTCTAGACTTACGACGGGGACCTCAGGGACCCGCTCTGGTGGCCTCAGGAAAGGCCAGTCCCATGCGAGTTCTCGGGGCCTCTCGGATTCCTGTCCCGTCGATGCGGGGCCTAAGACCTTGTGTGGAGTCGGTGCGGAACCTGAGGATTCCTCTCCAGGGTGGCATGGATCTTGGGGTACTTCTGGAGTCTCCCAGGGGAGTCAGTCCTCTCTCGAGTGGGGGCATGCACGTGCGCTTTCCTCCCAGCTCTAGCAGCAGTGTCACGCTTCCCGTCGAGTGGATCAAGGGATCTGGGTCTTTTCCTCGAGGCTTTGCCACAGGGCTGTCCCACGTGCCACCGTGGTGTGAGTCGATCTCGGCTTGAAAGCGAGGCAGTGCAGGGAAAACAGGTTTCCCTGGAATGGACTGAGACATCTGGGGACTCTGGGAATGGGGCACGACCTGGAGTTCCTCTCGCCTTTTGTGTGGAGAGCGCCTCCTCTTGAGATGCGACCGGAACGCCGGAATTCTTTCCCGACACGCAGGAAAGGATCCCTCCTCTCGAGCTAGGAGCCGAAACGGGGCTCCTCTGGATGTGGGCGGGACTCTCGTGCTTCCTCTCGAGTGGAGACGGGTATGTCGGGGAACTTCTTGAGTTGCAGCAAGGTGTGAAGGACCTTTGGAAGTTCCAGAGGTTAGGTGTGATTAGCCTCGAGACGCCTCAGCGGAAATGGGCCTCATCTCGCCTGGAGGGGAGAACCTCCTGGATTTTCTCGAGTTGCGGCAGGTGCTCTCGACTTACGACGGGGGACCTCTGGGACCCGCTCTGGTGGCCTCAGGAAAGGCCAGTCCCCATGCGAGTTGCTCGGGGCCTCTCGGGATTCCTCTCCCGTCGATGCCGGGGCCTAAGACCTTGTGTGGAGCGGTGCCGGAACCTGAGGATTCCCTCTCCAGTGCTGACATGGATCTTGGGGTACTTCTGGAGTCTCCCAGGGGAGTCAGTCCTCGTCTCGAGTGGGGCATGCACGTGCGCTTTCTCCCGAGCTGCAGCAGTGTGCGCTTCCTTCGCGTGGATCAAGGATCAGGCTTCCTTCGAGGCTTTTCCGAGGCTTTCCCACGAGGCTTTCCCACGAGGCTTTCCCACAGGGCTGTCTCCCACCGTGGTGTGAGTCGATCCTCGGCTTGAAAGTCGAGGCAGTGCAGGGAAAACAGGTTTCCCTGGAATGGACTGAGACATCTGGGGGACTCTGGGAATGTGGCACGACCCTGGAGTTCCTCTCGCTTTCCTGTGGAGAGCGCCTCCTCTTGATTTGCGACGGAACGCCGGGAATTCTTTCCCGACCACGCAGGGAAAGGATCCCTCCTCTCGAGCTAGGAGGCGGAAACGGGGCTCCTCTGGATGTGGGCGGGACTCTCGTGCTTCCTCTCGTGGAGACGGGTATGTCGGGGAACTTCTTGAGTTGCAGCAAGGGTGTGTGAAGGACCCTTTGGAAGTTCCAGAGTTAGGTGTGATTAGCCTCGAGACGCCTCAGCGGAAATGGGCCTCATTTCGCCTGGAGGGGAGAACCTCCTGGATTTTCTCGAGTTGCGGCAGGTGCTCTCGACTTACGACGGGGACCTCAGGGACCCGCTCTGGTGGCCTCAGTAAAGGCCAGTCCCCATGTGAGTTGCTCGGGTTCCTCTCGGGATTTCTCCCGTCTATGCCAGGGCCTAAGATCTTGTGTCGAGTCGGTGCAGGAACCTGAGCATTCCTCTCCAGTGCTGACATGGATCTTCGGTACTTCTGGAGTCTCCCCAGTGGAGTCAGTGCTCGTCTCGAGCGGGGGCATGCACGTGCGCTTTCTTCCCGAGCTGTAGCAGCAGTGTCACGCTTCCCTTCGCGTGGATCAAGGGATCAGGGGCTTTCCCTCGAGGTTTTCCCAGGAGTCTTTCCCACGAGGCTTTCCCACAGGGCTGTCCCACGTTCCACCGTGGTGTGAGTCGATCTTCGGCATGAAAGTCGAGGCAGTGCAGGGAAAACAGGTTTCCCTGAAATGGACTGAAACATCTGGGGGACTCTGGGAATGATGTCACGACCCTGGAGTTCCTCTCGCCTTTTCTGTGGAGAGCGCCTCCTCTTGAGATGCGACGGAAACGCCGAGAATTCTTTCCCGAACACGCAGGGAAAGGATCCCTCCTCTCGAGCTAGGAGGCGTAAACGGGGCTCCTCTGGATGTGGGCGGACTCTCGTGCTTCCTCTCGAGTGGAGACGGGTATGTTGGGGATCTCTTTGAGTGGCAGCAAGGGTGTGAAGGACCCTTTGGAAGTTCCAGAGGTTAGGTGTGATTAGCCTCGAGACGCCTCAGCGGAAATGGGCCTCATCTCGTCTGGAGGGAGAACCTCCTGGTTTCTCGAGTTGCGGCAGGTGCTCTCGACTTACGACGGGGACCTCAGGGACCCGCTCTGGTGGCTTCAGGAAAGGCCAATCCTCATGCGAGTTGCTCAGGGGCCTCTCAGGATTCCTCTCCCGTCGATGCCAGGGCCTAAGATCTTGTGTGGATTCGGTGCCGGAACCTGAGGATTCCTCTCCAGTGCTGACATGGATCTTGGGGTACTTCTGGAGTCTCCCCAGGGGAGTCTGTCCTCGTCTCGAGTGGGGCATGCACGTGCGCTTTCCTCCCGAGCTGTAGCAGCAGTGTCCCACTTCACTTGACGTGGATCAAGGTATCTGTGGAATTCCCTCGAGGCTTTGCCACGAGGCTTTCCCGAGGCTTTCCCACGGCTTTCCCACAGGGCTGTCCCACGTGCAACCGTGTGTGTGAGTCGATCCTCGGCTTGAAAGTCGAGGCAGTGCAGGGAAATCATGTTCCCTGGAAAGGACGGAGACATCTGGGGACTCTGGGAATGGTGGCACGACACTGGAGTTCCTCTTGCCGTTCCTGTGGAGAGCGCCTCCTCTTGAGATGCGACGGGAATGCCGGGAATTCTTTCCCGACCACGCAGGAAAAGGATCCCTCCTCTCGAGCTAGCAGGCGGAATCGGGGCTCCTCTGGATGTGGGCCGGACTCTCGTGCTTCCTCTCGAGTGGAGACGGGTATGTCGGGGGTACTTCTTGAGTTGCAGCAAGGGTGTGAAGGACCCTTTGGAAGTTCCAGAGGTTAGGTGTGATTAGCCTCTAGAAGCCTCAGCGGAAATGGGCCTCATCTCGCCTGGAGGGGAGAACCTCCTGGATTTTCTCGAGTTGCGGCAGGTGCTCTCGACTTACGACGGGGACCTCAGGGACCCGCTCTGGTGGCCTCAGGAAAGGACAGTCCCCATGCGAGTTGCATGGGGCCTCTCGGGATTCCTCTCCCGTCGATGCCCGGGCCTAAGACCATGTGTGTAGTCGGTGCCGGAAGCTGAGGATTCCTCTCCAGTGCTGACATGGATTTTGGTACTTCTGGAGTTTCCCGTGGGGAGTCCGTCCTCGTCTCGAGTGGGGGCGTTCACGTGCGCTTTCCTCCCGAGCTGTAGCAGCAGTGTCACGCTTCATTTCGCGTGGATCAAGGGATCTGTGGCTTTCCCTCGAGGCTTTCCCACGAGGCTTTCCCACGAATCTTTCCCACAGGGCTCTCCCAAGTGCCACCGTGGTGTGAGTCGATCCTCGGATTGAAAGTCGAGGCAGTGCAGGGAAAACAGGTTTCCCTGGAATGGACTGAGATTCTGGGGGACTCTGGGAATGGTGGCACGACCCTGGAGTTCCTCTCGCCTTTCCTGTGGAGAGCGCCTCCTCTTGAGATGCTATGGGAACGCCTGGAATTCTTTCCAGACCACGCAGGGAAAGGATCCCTCCTCTCCAGCTAGGAGGCGGACACGGGGCTCCTCTGGATGTGGCGGGACTCTCGTGCTTCCTCTTTAATGGAGACGGGTATGTCAGGGAACTTCTTGAGTTGCAGCAATGGTGTGAAGGACCCTTTGGAAGTTCCAGAGGTTAGCTGTGATTAGCCTCAGGACGCCTCAGCGGAAATGGGCGTCATCTCGCCTGGATGGGAGAACCTCCTGGATTTTCTCGACTTGCGGTAGGTGCTCTCAACTTACGACGGGGACCTCAGGGATCCGCTCTGGTGGCCTCAGGAAAGGCCAGTCCCAATGCGAGTTACTCGGGGCTTCTTGGTATTCCTCTCCCGTCAATGCCGGGGCCTAAGACCTTGTTTGGAGTCTGTGCCAAACCTGAGGATTCCTCTCCATTGCTGACATGGATCTTGGGGTACTTCTGGAGTCTACCCAGGGGAGTCAGTCCTCCTCTAAGTAGGGTCATGCACGTGCGCTTTCCTCCCGAGCTGTAGCAGCAGTGTCACCCTTCCCTTCGCGTGGATCAAGGGATCTGTGACTTTCCCTCGAGGCCTCCTCACGAGGCTTTCCCTTAAGGCTTTCCCATGAGGCTTTCCCACAGGGCTGTCCCACGTGCCACCGTGGTGTGAATCGATCCTCGGCTTGAAAGACGAGGCAGTTCAGGGAAAACAGGTTTCCCTGGAATGGACTGAGACACCTGGGGGACTCTGGGAATGGTGGCACGACCCTGGAGTTCCTCTCGCCTTTCCTGTGGAGAGCGCCTCCTCTTGAGATGCGCCGGAACGCCGGGAATACTTGACCGAACACGCAGAGAAAAGATCCCTCCTCTCGAGCTAGGAGGCGGAACCGCTGCTCCTCTGGATGTGGGCGGGACTCTCGTGCTTCCTCTCGAGTGGAGACGGGTATGTCGGGGAAATTTTTGAGTTGCAGCAAGGGTGTGAAGGACCCTTTGGAAGTTCCAGAGATGAGGTGTGTTTTGCCTCGAGACGCCTCAGGGGAAATGGGCCTCATCTCGCCTGGATGGGAGAACCTCCTGGATTTTCTCGAGTTGCGGCACGTGCTCTCGACCTACGAAGGGACCTCAGGGACACGCTCTGGTGGCCTCAGGAAAGGCCAGTCCCCATGCGTGTTGCTCTGTGGCCTCTCGGGATTCCTTCCCGTCGATGCCGGGGCTTAAGATCTTGTGTGGAGTCGGGGCCGGAACCTGAGGATTCCTCTCCAGTGCTGACATGGATTTTGGGTATTTCTGGAGTCTCCCCAGGGGAGTCAGTCCTCGTCTCGAGTGGGGGCATTCACAGGCGATTTCCTCCCGAGCTGTAGCAGCAGTGTCACGCTTCCCTTCGCATGGATCAAGGGATCTGTGGCTTTTACTCGAGGCTTTCCCACGAGGTTTTCCCACGAGGCTTTACCACAGGTCTGTCCCACGTGTCACCGTGGGTGTGGGAAGATCCTCGGCTTGAAAGTCGAGGCAGTGCAGGGAAAACAGGTTTCCCTGGAATGGACTGAGACATCTGGGGGACTCTGGGAATGGTGGCACGACCCTGGAGTTCCTCTCGCCTTTCCTGTGGAGAGCGCCTCCTCTTGAGATGCGACGGGAATGCCGGGAATTCCTTCCCGACCACTCAGGGGAAGGATCCCTCCTCTCGAGCTATGAGGCGGAAACGGGGCTCCTCTTGATGTGGACGGCACTCTCGTGCTTCCCCTCGAGTGTAGACGGGTATGTCGTGGAATTTCTTGAGTTGCAGCAAGGGTTGTGAAGGACCCTTTGGAAGTTCCAGAGATTAGGTGTGATTAGCCTCCAAACGACTCAGCGGAAATAGGCCTCATCTTGCCTGGAGGGTACAACCTCCTGGATTTTCTCGAGTGGCAGCAGGTGCTATCAACTTACGACGGGGAACTCAGGGACCCGCTCTGGGCCTCAGGAAAGCCAGTCAACATGCTAGTTGCTCGGGGGCCTTTCGGGTTTCCTCTCCCATCGATGCCGGGGCCTAAGATCTTCTGTGGTGTCGGTGCGGGAATCTGAGGTTTCTCTCCAGTGCTGACATGGATCCAGCCCCGGTGGATCCAGGGAATTCGAAGGGTGGACGGCGTTGCGTGGAAAGACTTGTTTGTT
>NW_017202098.1:0-6479 GCF_001704415.2 Capra hircus
ACCCTAATCTAAAAGGACCGATGTCCTTATAAGAAAAGAAAAAGGACACCAGAGACTTGCTCTCTCTCTGAAAATAGAAGAGGCCGTGTGAGGACACGGTGAAAAGCTACATCCACAAGCCAAAAAAAGAAGGGCCTCACTAGAAACTAGCTCTAAAACACCTTGATCTTGACTTCTAACTTCCAGAATGTGAGAAGACAAATTTCTGTTAAAAGTCACTCAGTTTGTAATATTCTGTTATGGCCTCCTGAGCAGACTAATGCAATGGCGTTCATTCATCATTCTCTAGGTGCTAATTATGCTGTCAAGAATCAGACCACTTGCCAAGGGCTGGGGACCCAGAGGTAAACTAGATATGGTCCCTCATATTGGACAGGTCCTTCAAGTTTCTCTATTGTTCAGTTGCAGGGATAGATTCATAGAGGGGATAATTTTGCTCAAGGTCTCAGAGCTAGTTAATAGCAAAGCTGGGTACAAATTGCATATCTCTTGATTAACTTCAGCCTTATATTAGGTACCAGACTCTTTTATGGAGATAAATGGTAATTTCAGCTAAGACAGAAAGTATTAGGAATGTCATTTGGGAAATTTGAAACTATGCAGGCCAGGAAGCAACAGTTAGAACTGGACATGGAACAACAGACTGGTTCCAAATAGGAAAAGGACTACGTCAAGGCTGTATATTGTCACCCTGCTTATTTAACTTATATGCAGAGTACATCATGAGAAACCCTGGACTGGAAGAAGCACAAGCTGGAATCAAGATTGCCAAAGAAATATCAATAACCTCAGATATGCAGATGACATCACCCTTATGGCAGAAAGTGAAGAGGAGCTAAAAAGCCTCTTGATGAAAGTGAAAGAGGAGAGTGAAAAAGTTGGCTTAAAGCTCAACATTCAGAAAACGAAGATTATGGCATCCGGTCCCATCACTCCATGGGAAATAGATGGGGAAACAGTGGAAACAGTGTCAGACTTTATTTTTTGGGGCTCTCAAATCACTGCAGATGGTGACTGTAGCCATGAAATTAAAAGACACTTACTCCTTGTAAGAAAAAGTTATGACCAACCTAGATAGCATATTCAAAAGCAGAGACATTACTTTGCCGACTAAGGTCCTTCTAGTCAAGGCTATGGTTTTTCCAGTGGTCATGTATGGATGTGAGAGTTGGACTGTGAAGAAGCTGAGCGCAAGAGAATTGATGCTTTTGGTTTTTTTTGTTGTTGTTGTTGTTTTTTTAATTTTTACTTTTTTTCTTTACAATACTGTATTGGTTTTGCATACATTGACATGATGCTTTTTGAACTGTGGTGTTGGAAAGACTCTTGAGAGTCCCTTGGACTGCAAGGAGATCCAACCAATCCATTCTGAAGGAGATCAACCCTGGATTCTTTGGAAGGAATGATGCTAAAGCTGAAACTCCATTACGTTGGCCATCTCATGAGAAGAGTTGACTCACTGGCAAAGACTCTGATGCTGGGAGGGATTGGGGGCAGGAGGAGAAAGGGACGACCAAAGAATTAGATGGCTGGATGGCATCACGGACTTGATGGACGTGAGTCTGAGTGAACTCCGGGAGTTGGTGATGGACAGGGAGGCCTGGCATGCTGCAATTCATGGGGTCGCAAAGAGTCGGACACAACTGAGCGACTGAACTGAACTGAACTGAACTGAGAGAAAGGTCACTTGAATTGGAGACTGTTTCTTACAGTTTCCCGTTTCTAGTTCTTGACCTTGGACCTCCCATGTGCACTCAAAGCTTGGTCATTTCTTTGTGACTTTGAATCAAGCAAAGGTTGGTTCCTCTCCATTAACTAACTGTGGCTTAAGCAACAAGGCCTGCTCTCTACTGAGGATAGAAGTGGAACCTTTAATTTCCTCATCCATGGCCCACACTGGATTTCCCTAGAATTTTCTGGAGGCAAAAGGCTACCACAGGAAGAAAAAACCATAGAATGCAACTGGAAACCGTCCACATTTCCTCATTCTTAGCTCCATCTCTGACAAGCTGTGGTCAAAGAGACCCAGACCACAAGGCTATGATGTAATTCTTGTTCTCCTGCCAAAATAGAAAGAAAATGATGAGGAGGAAGAGTTTTTTATGGGGAAAAAAAAAACTTAAGGAAATGTGTTTTTTAAACTTGGGAATGGCATTCTGAGACTAAGATCTGTCAGAGTATACCATATATAAGGATATTAAATGAAAACAGATAAAGGAAACTGAGTAAGTAACAAGGGTAAAATAGCTTTAGTACTTGGTGTTTTCTGTGGGCAATGGAAAAAAGAAAAAAAAAACAATCTCTGCGTATTACCCTATCATTTATATTTTAGGTAAATTCCAGAGGAAAGGAATTGGATCAGGAGTGAGACACAGCTATTATATATTGAACCTGACCTGGAGAGTTGGTATGGAATGGCTGCAGATTTAAGAAGAGATGACAATGTTGGAACAGCTGACCAATTTTGTTTTCTTACAAGTGGAGACTCACATGAGGCAACACTTGTTGAAGGAAACACACTCATAGCTCTGTGAATTGTCCACTGAGACATAACCTGCAAGTCTTACGGATGCCTGTGCTCTCCTAGACATTTCCCAGTCTCCTTTGCATGAGGGTTGACACGTGACTAATAACAAACTCAGAGTAAATGAGAAATAAACTTTGGTTTAAAAGAGCTGGACATGACTCAGCTACTGAGCAACAAGGCCTGCTGTCTACTGAGGATAGAACAACAAGGCCTGCTGTCTACTGAGGACAGAACAACAAAGCCTGCTATTTTACTGAGGATAGAAGATTCACAAAGAGTCAGACATGACTGAGCAATTGAACAACAACCAGACTTCTAGATTGTTAGTGCAGCTAAGGATGAATGCCTTCTCCTCATTTTCTTGCATTTAAAGTTCCGATATTGTTCAGATGTCACCTTCCCCATAAGGCTCAGGGAGGGTGATGTTATCCTTTGCTCCTTTGCTCTAAAGAAAATCCTTATTATCTTCTTATCATCCATTCCCTTTGCCAGTGATTGGTTTGGGGGTGGACATGGGACCAGGTTGTGAGGCTTTCTGGGAAATTCTTGTCTTTAAGGAAAAGTCACAGACTTTCCCCTTTCTGATTAGAGATGGAGAGCTGATGGAGTGATGCAACAAAGCAAGCTGAGGTGGTTTGGTTAATAAAGTACAGTGATTTAATTGTGTACGCAGCTGTGTAATGCAAAGAAATAGAGGAAAACGACAGAATGGGAAAGACTAGAGATCTCTTCAAGAAAATTAGAGATGCCAAGGGAACATTTCATGCAAAGATGGCTCTATAAAGGACAGAAATGGTATGGACCTAACAGAAGCAGAAGATATTTAGAAGAGGGCAAAAATACAAAGAAGAACTGTACAAAAAAGATCTTCACGACCCAGATAATCACGATGGTGTGATCACTCATCTAGAGCCAGACATCCTCGAATGTGAACTCAAGGGGCCTTAGAAAGCACCACTATGAACAAAGCTAGTGGAGGTGATGGAATTCCAGTTGAGCTATTTCACATCCTGGAAGATGATGCTGTGAAAGTGCTGCACTCAATACGCCAACGAAATTTAGAAAACTCAACAGTGGCCACAGGACTGGAAAAAGTCAGATTTCATTCCAATCCCAAAGAAAGGCAATGCCAAAGAATGCGCAAACTACTGCACAATTGCTCATCTCACACGCTAGTAAAGTGATGCTCAAATTCTCCAAGCCAGGCTTCAGCAGTACATGAACCGTGAACTCCCTGATGTTCAAGCTGGTTTTAGAAAAGGTAGAGGAACCAGAGATCAAATTGCCAACATCTGCTGGGATCATGAAAAAGCAAGAGAGTTCAGAAAAACATCTATTTCTGCTTTATTGACTATGCAAAAGCCTTTGACTGTGTGGATCACAATAAACTGTGGAAAATTCTGAAAGAGATGGGAATACCAGACCACCTGACCTGCCTCTTGAGAAACTGTATGCAGGTCAGGAAGCAACAGTTAGAACTGGACATGGAACAACAGACTGGTTCCAAATAGGAAAAGGAGTACTCAAGGCTGTATATTGTCACCCTGCTTATTTAACTTCTATGCAGAGTACATCATGAGAAACGCTGGACTGGAAGAAAGCACAAGCTGGAATCAAGATTGCCGGAGAAATATCAATAACCTCAGATATGCAGATGACACCACCTTATGGCAGAAAAGTGAAGAGGAACTAAAAAGGCCTCTTGATGAAAGTGAAAGAGGAGAGTGAAAAAGTTGGCTTAAAGCTCAACATTCAGAAAACGAAGATCATGGCATCTGGTCCCATCACTTCATGGGAAATAGATGGGGAAACAGTGGAAACAGTGTCAGACTTTATTTTTGGGGTCCAAAATCACTGCAGATGGTGATTGCAGCCATGAAATTAAAAGACTTACTCCTTGGAAGGAAAAGATGACCAACCTAGATAGCATATTCAAAAGCAGAGACATTACTTTGCCAACAAAGGTCCGTCTAGTCAAGGCTATGGTTTTTCCAGTGGTCATGTATGGATGTGAGAGTTGGACTGTGAAGAAGCTGAGTGCCGAAAAATTGATGCTTTTGAACTGTGGTGTTGGAGAAGACTCTTGAGAGTCCCTTGGACTGCAAGGAGATCCAACCAGTCCATTCTAAAGATCAGTCCCTGGGTTTCTTTGGAAGGACTGATGCTGAAGCTGAAACTCCAGTACTTTGGCCACCTCATGTGAAGAGTTGACTCATTGGAAAAGACTCTGATGCTGGGAGGGATTGGGGCAGGAGGAGAAGGGGACGACAGAGGATGAGATGGCTGGATGGCATCACTGACTCGATGGACATGAGTCTGAGTGAACTCTGGGAGTTGGTGATGGACAGGGAGGCCTGGCGTGCTGCGATTCATGGGGTCAAAAGAGTCGGACATGACTGAGCAACTGAACTGAACTGAACTCATCTAAAACCATTCAAAACTTGCCATTGGGTGTGCCTCTGCTGAGACCTCATACCGAGTAAAGCAAAAAAAGTGACAGTTGGTTCAGTTCAGTTCAGTTGCAGTCGTGTCCGACTCTTTGTGACCCCATGAATCGCAGCACGCCAGGCCTCCCTGTCCATCACCTCCCGAGTTCACTCAGACTCATGTCCATCGAGTCAGTGATGCCATCCAGCCATCTCATCCTCTGTCATCCCCTTCTCCTCCTGCCCCAATCCTCCCAGCATCAGAGTCTTTTCCAATGAGTCAACTCTTCACATGAGGTGGCCAAAGTACTGGAGTTTCAGCTTCAGCATCATCCTTCCAAAGAACACCCAGGGCTGATCTCCTTAGAATGGACTGGTTGGATCTCCTTGCAGTCCAAGGACTCTCAAGAGTCTTCTCCAACACCACAGTTCAAAAGCATCAATTCTTCGGCACTCAGCCTTCTTCACAGTCCAACTCTCACATCCATACATGACCACTGGAAAAACCATAGCCTTGACTAGACGGACCTTTGTTGGCAAAGTAATGTCTCTGCTTTTGAAATATGCTATCTAGGTTGGTCATAACTTTCCTTCCAAGGAGTAAGCGTCTTTTAATTTCATGGCTGCAATCACCATCTGCAGTGATTTTGGAGCCCCAAAATAAAGTCTGACACTGTTTCCACTGTTTCCCCATCTATTTCCCATGAAGTGATGGGACCAGATGCCATGATCTTCGTTTTCTGAATGTTGAGCTTTAAGCCAACTTTTTCACTCTCCTCTTTCACTTTCATCAAGAGGCTTTTTAGTTCCTCTTCACTTTCTGCCATAAGGGTGGTGTCATCTGCATATCTGAGGTTATTGATATTTCTCCTGGCAATCTTGATTCCAGCTTGTGCTTTCTTCCAGCCAGCGTTTCTCATGATGTACTCTGCATAGAAGTTAAATAAGCAGGGTGACAATATACAGCCTTGACGTACTCCTTTTCCTATTTGGAACCAGTCTGTTGTTCCATGTCCAGTTCTAACTGTTGCTTCCTGACCTGCATACAGGTTTCTCAAGAGGCAGGTCAGGTGGTCTGGTATTCCCATCTCTTTCAGAATTTTTCCACAGTTTATTGTGATCCACACAGTCAAAGGCTTGGCATAGTCAATAAAGCAGAAATAGATGTTTTTCTGGAACTCTCTTGCTTTTTCCATGATCCAGCAGATGTTGGCAATTTGATCTCTGGTTCCTCTGCCTTTTCTAAAACCAGCTTGAACATCAGGAGTTCACGGTTCACGTATTGCTGAAGCCTGGCTTGGAGAATTTTGAGCATTACTTTACTAGCGTGTGAGATGAGTGCAATTGTGCAGTAGTTTGTAGTGTTGAGCATTCTTTGCACCGATGCTTTCTTTGGCATTGAATGAAAAACTGACCTTTTCCAGTCTCTGTGGCCACTGCTGAGGTTTTCCAAATTGTCGCTGGCATATTGAGTGCAGCCACTTTCGACAGGCCATCATCTTTTCAGCGATTTGAAAACAGCTCAA
>NW_017202099.1:0-19073 GCF_001704415.2 Capra hircus
CTCACACCACCGAGACACGTGGAACAGCCCTGTGGGAGAGGCCTCGTGGGAAAGACTCGAGGGAAAAGTCACAAGATCCCTTGGTCCACGCAAGCAGAAGCGTGACACTGCTGCTACAGCATGGGAGGAAAGGGGCACGCTCATGCCCCACTCGAGACGAGGCCTGAGTCCCCTGGGGAGACTCCAGAGGTACCCCAAGATCCATGTCAGCACTGGAAAGGAATCCTCAGGTTCGTTCCGACCTGCACACACAAGGTCTTAGGGCCGCGGCTACGACGGGAGAGGAATTCCGAGAGGCCCCCCTAGCCACTCGCATGGGGACTGGCCTTTCCTGAGGCCCACCAGAGCGGGTCCCTGAGGTCCCTGTCGTAAGTCGAGGGCACCTGCCGCAACTCGAGAAAATGCAGGAGGTTCTCCCCTCCAGGGGAGATGAGGCCCATTTCCGCTGTGGCGTCTCGAGGCTAATCACACCTAACATCTGGGACTTCCAAAGGGTCCTTCACACCCTTGCTGCAACTCAAAAGTTCCCCCACATACCCGTCTCCACTCGAGAGGAAACACGAGAGTCCCACCCACATACAGAGGAGAGCCCTGTTTCCACCTCCTAGCTCGAGAGGAGGGATCCTTTCCCTGCGTGTTCGGTCAAGAATTCCCGGCGTTCCCGTCGCATCTCAAGAGGAGGCGCTCTCCACACGAAAGACGAGAGGAACTCCAGGGTCGTGCCACCATTCCCAGAGTCCCCCATGTCTCTCATTCCATTCCAGGGAAAACTTTTTTCCCTGCACTGCCTCGACTTTCAAGCGAGGATCGACTCACACCACTGTAGCACGTGGGACAGCCCTGTGGAAAAGCCTCGTGGGAAAGCCTCGAGGGAAAGCCTCGAGGGAAAGCCAGAGATCCCTTGATCCACGCAAAGGGAAGAGTGACACTGCTGCTACAGCTCGGGAGGAAGAGCGCACGGTGCATGGCCCCACTCGAGACGAGGACTTACTCCCTGGGGAGACTCCAGAAGTACCCCAAGAACCATGTCAGCACTGGAGAGGAATCCTCAGGTTATGGCACCGACTCCACACCAAGGTCTTAGGCCCCGGGATCGATGGGAGAGGAATCCGAAAGGCCCCCGAGCAACTCGCATGGGTACTGGCTTTTCCTGAGGCCACCAGAGCGGGTCCCTGAGGTCCCCTTCCTAAGTCGAGAGCACCTGCCGCAACTCGAGAAAATCCAGGAGGTTCTCCCCTCCAGGCGAGATGAGGCCCTTTCCGCTGAGATGTCTCCAGTCTAATCACACCTAAAATCTGGAACTTCAAAAGGGTCCTTCACACCCTTGCTTCAACTCAAGAAGTTCCCCGACATACCCGTCTCCACTCGAGAGGAAGCACGAGAGTCCAGCCCACATTCAGATGAGCCGTGTTTCCGCCTCCTAGCTCGAGAGGAGGGATCCTTTCCCTGCGTGGTCCGGAAAGAATTCCCGGCGTTCCCGTCGCATCTCAAGAGGAGGGGCTCTAAACAGTAAAGGTGAGAGGATCTCCAGGTCGTGCCACCATTCCCAGAATGCCCCGGATGTCTCAGTCCATTCCAGGGAAACCTGTTTTCCCTGCACTGCCACGAATTTCAAGCCGAGGATCGACTCACACCACGGTGGCTTGTGGGACAGCCCTGTGGGAAAGCCTCGTGGGCAAGCCTCGAGGGAAAGCCACAGATCCCTTGATCCACGGGAAGAGAAGCGTGACACTGCTGCTACAGCTCGAGAGGAAATCGCACGTGAATGCCCCAATTCGAGACGAGGACTGACTCCCCTGTGGAGACTCCAAAAGTACCCCAAATCCATGTCAGCACTGGAGAGGAATCCTCAGGTTTCGGCAGCGATTCCACACAAGGTTTTAGGCCCCGGCATCGACGGGAGAGGAATCCCGAGAGGCCCCCGAGCTACTCGCATGGGGACTGGCCTTTCCTGAGGCCACCATAGCGGGTTCCTGAGGTCTCCGTCATATGTTGAAAGCACCTGCCACAACTCGAGAAAATCCAGGAGGTTCTCCGCTCCAGGCGAAATGAGGCCCATTTCCGCTGAGGCGTCTCGAGGCTAATCACACCTAACCTCTGGAACTTACAAAGGGTCCTTCACACCCTTGCTGCAACTCAAGAAGTTCTCCGACATACCCGTCTCCACTCGAGAGGAATCAGGAGAGTCCCTCCCTCATCCAGAGGAGTGCCGTTTCCGCCTCCTAGCTCGAGAGGAGGGATCTTTCCCTGCGTGGTCGGTAAAGTATTCCCGGCGTTCCCGTCGCATCTCAAGAGGAGGCGCTCTCCACAGGAAAGGCGAGAGGAACGCCAGGGTCGTGCCACCATTCCCAGAGTCCCCCAGATGTCTCAGTCCATTCCAGGGAAACCTGTTTTCCCTGCACTGCCTCGACTTTCAAGCCAAGGATCGGACTCACACCACGGTGGCACGTGGGACAGCCCTGTGGGAAGCCTCGTTTGAAAGCCAACAGATCACTTGATCCACGCGAAGGGGAGCATGACACTGCTGCTGCAGCTCGGAGGAAAGCGCACGTGCATGCCCCCACTCGCGACAAAAACTGACTCCCCTGGGGAGACTCCAGAAGTACCCCAAGATCCATGTCAGCACTGGAGAGGAATCCTCAGGTTCCGGCACCGACTCCACACAAGGTCTTATGCCGGGGTCCAGCCCCGGTGGATCCAGGGAATTCGAAGGGTGGACGGCGTTGGCGTGGAAAGACTTGTTTATTTATTAATGTAAGATTAGATTAGGAAAACTATAGTGTAGTAAGAAGATTAAGTGGAGGAAGAGGGCTGAATAGCTTGGTTTACGCGGAAGGCCAATAAAATTCCAGACAAGGAATTTGCACCACCTACGTTGGGCCACCGGCGCCCGCTTGAATATCTAAGGGTGCCTCGCCCTTAAGCTCCCTTTCGTGCGGGTCTTAACAGCCAGGGCAAGTAAGTAGACCCGGCGAGCCTCCGCACTCCAGGTGGAGATTCAGCCTGAAGTTAAAGTAAAGAGCAGAGAGAAGGAAAGGTAGAGAAGAAGAAAGAGAGAGAAAGACACGGGGGGAGCCAGAGTCCCAAGAAACCAGGCTGAGAGACTAGTTCGAGAAGCTGGTCCGAGAAACTGGCCCCAGCCCCTGGCCTCCTCCTTTATTGTTCAGAAGGCCTTTTATACTTTTGATAAAACATGGAGATCAATGGATAACACAAAATTTATGTAGCGTTCAC
The DNA here is from genome assembly GCF_001704415.2 of Capra hircus. Taxonomy (NCBI): domain Eukaryota; kingdom Metazoa; phylum Chordata; class Mammalia; order Artiodactyla; family Bovidae; genus Capra; species Capra hircus. The sequence goes on from NW_017202099.1 coordinate 3,235, forward strand.
AACCCAGATTCTTTCTGTATATCATTTTTGTATACAAAAGGTCTCAGGTGATTTACATTATCTTCTGGCCAAGAGGCTTGTTAACACTTTTTGGCTCTCTTCCTTAATGAATGTTAATTTTGTTTCCCCTGAAGTGTTTTTCTTTAATCTGCATCTCCTTAAAGCATTAAAGTTACATCTCTATAGAACAAAGGTGCAGTGGGTTATAACAAAGAAGGTACTTAACTCAAAGATCTAATGTTGCTAATACCAGGTCTACTACTTGTTTTTCTATATACCAACTATATCTAAAAATAAAGGATATGAAAATTTGGCAGCAAGCATTGACCCAAAAAAAAATGAAACTTTTAATCAGTCCTATTCTAAAGATTTTGACTCCTCGGAAGCTCCTGCATTCCTAGGATGTTTTAAGCTTCCTGTGCCTCCTGCGGTCAGGAGGCCTCAAACAATCACAAGCGCAGCTGTACGAGTCCTACAGGCAGGCTAGAAAGAATCAGAGGGTTTTTGGATTGAAACACTCTTTCAAATGCAGAAGACTAACGGCTGAATTGACTTTTTCCAGAAAAGGTCAGAAGAGTGAAAAAGCAGAGCACAAAAACCGGCAGATTTTTGTGGGGTACATGCTTAAAAATTTCCAGAGGGCCCCTGAAGTCTGAGCACGCCTTGCGTATGTCAGCTTCCTTCCTCATAACCTTGTCACGGGCGGGCTTCCTCACACTGGCTCCCGGCAGTCTTAGGCCCCCGGCATCGACGGGAGAGGAATCCGAGAGGCCCCGAGCAACTCGCATGCGGACTGGCCTTTCCTGAGGCCACCAGAGCGGGTCCCTGAGGTCCCCGTCGTAAGTCGAGAGCACCTGCCGCAACTCGAGAAAATCCAGGAGGTTCTCCCCTCCAGGCGAGATGAGGCCCATTTCCGCTGAGGCGTCTCGAGGCTAATCACACCTAACCTCTGGAACTTCCAAAGGGTCCTTCACACCCTTGCTGCAACTCAAGAAGTTCCCGACATACCCGTCTCCACTCGAAGAGGAAGCACGAGAGTCCCGCCCACATCCAGAGGAGCCCCGTTTCCGCCTCCTAGCTCGAGAGGAGGGATCCTTTCCCTGCGTGGTCGGGAAAGAATTCCCGGCGTTTCCGTCGCATCTCAAGGGAGGCGCTCTCCAAGAAAGGGAGAGGAACTCCAGGGTCGTGCACCATTCCAGAGTCCCCCAGATGCGACGGAAAACGTTTGGAATTCTTTCCCGACCTCGCAGGGAAAGGATCCCTCCTCTCGAGTTAGGAGGTGGAAACGGGGCTCCTCTGGATGTGGCGGGACTCTCGTGCTTCCTCTCGAGTGGAGACGGGTATGTCGGGGAACTTCTTGAGCTGCAGCAAGGGTGTGAAGGACCCTTTGGAAGTTCCAGAGGTTAGGTGTGATTAGCCTCGAGACGCCTCAGCGGAAATGGGCCTCATCTCGCCTGGAGGGGAGAACCTCCTGGATTTTCTCGAGTTGCGGCAGGTGCTCTCGACTTACGACGGGGACCTCAGGGACCCGCTCTGGTGGCCTCAGGAAAGGCCAGTCTGCATGCGAGTTGCTCGGGGGCCTCTCGGGATTCCTCTCCCTTCGATGCCGGGGCCTAAGACTGCCGGGAGCCAGTGTGAGGAAGCCCGCCCGTGACAAGTTTATGAGGAAGGAAACTGACATACGCAAGGCGTGCTCAGACTTCAGGGATCCCCCTGGAAATTTTTAAGCTCGTACCCCAACATAAATCTGCCGGTTTTTGTGCTCTGCTTTTTCACTCTTCTGACCTTTTCTGGAAAAAGTCAATTCAGGCCGTTAGTCTTCTGCATTTGAAAGAGTGTTTCAATCCAAAAACCCTCTGGTTTCTTTCTAGCCTGCCTGTAGGACTCGTACAGCTGCGCTTGTGATTGTTTGAGGCCTCCTGACCGCAGGAGGCACAGGAAGCTTAAAACATCCTAGGAATGCAGGAGCTTCCGAGGAGTCAGAATCTTTAGAATTAGACTGATTAAAAGTTTCATTTTTTGGGTCAATGCTTGCTGCCAAATTTTCATATCCTTTATTTTTAGATATAGTTGGTATATAGAAAAACAAGTAGTAGACCTGGTATTAGCAACATTAGATCTTTGAGTTAAGTACCTTCTTTGTTATAACCCACTGCACCTTTGTTCTATAGAGATGTAACTTTAATGCTTTAAGGAGATGCAGATTAAAGAAAAACACTTCAGGGGAAACAAAATTAACATTCATTAAGGAAGAGAGCCAAAAAGTGTTAACAAGCCTCTTGGCCAGAAGATAATGTAAATCACCTGAGACCTTTTGTATACAAAATGATATACAGAAAGAATCTGGGTTGTGAACACTACATAATTTTGTGTTATCCATTGATCTCCATGTTTTATCAAAAGCATAAAAGGCCTTCTGAACAATAAAGGAGGAGGCCAGGAGCCAGGGGCCAGTTTCTCGGACCAGCTTCTCGAACTAGTCTCTCAGCCTCGTTTCTTGGGACTCTGGCTCCCCCCGTGTCTTTCTCTCTCTTTCTTCTTCTCTACCTTTCCTTCTCTCTGCTCTTTACTTTAACTTCAGGCTGAATCTCCACCTGGAGTGCGGAGGCTCGCCAGGTCTACTTACTTGCCCTGGCTGTTAAGACCCGCACGAAAGGGAGCTTAAGGCGAGGCACCCTTAGATATTCAAGCGGGCGCCGGTGGCCCAACGTAGGTGGTGCAAATTCCTTGTCTGGAATTTTATTGGCCGTCCGCGTAAACCAAGTTATTCAGCCCTCTTCCTCCAATTAGTCTTCTTACTACACTATAGTTTTCTAATCTAATCTTGCATTAATAAATAAACAAGTCTTTATACACCAACGCCGTCCACCCTTCGAATTCCCTGGATCCACCGGGGCTGGACCCCGGCATAAGACCTTGTGTGGAGGCGGTGCCGGAAACTGAGGATTCCTCTCCAGTGCTGACATGGATCTTGGGGTACTTCTGGAGTCTCCCCAGGGGAGTCAGTCCTCGTCTCGAGTGGGGGCATGCACATACGCTTTCCTCCGGAACTGTAGCAGCACTGTCATGCTTCCCTTCGCGTGGATCAAGGGATGTGTGGCTTTCCCTCGAGGCTTTCCCACCAGGCTTTCCCACGAGGCTTTCCCACAGGGCTGTCCCACGTGCCACCGTGGTGTGAGTCCATCCTCGGCTTGAAAGTCGAGGCAGTGCAGGGAAAACAGGTTTCCCTGGAATGGACTGAGACATCTTGCGGACTCTGGGAATGGTGGCAAGACCCTGGAGTTCCTCTCGCCTTTCCTGTGGAGAGCGCCTCCTCTTGAGATGCGACGGGAACGTCGGGAATTCTTTCCCGACCACGCAGGGAAAGGATCCCTCCTCTCGAGCTAGGAGGCGGAAATGGGGCTGCTCTGGATGTGGGCGGGACTCTCGTGCTTCCTCTCGAGTGGAGACGGGTATGTCGGGGAACTTCTTGAGTTGCAGCAAGCTTGTGAAGGACCCTTTGGAAGTTCCAGAGGTTAGGTGTGATTAGCCTCGAGACGCCTCAGGGAAATGGGCCTCATCTCGCCTGGAGGGGAGAACCTCCTGGATTTTCTCGAGTTGCGGCAGGTGCTCTCGACTTACGACGGGGACGTCTGGTACGCGCTCTGGTGGCCTCACGAAAGGCCAGTCCCCATGCGAGTTGCTCGGAGGCCTCTTGGAATTCCTCTCCCGTCGATGCCGGGGCCTAAGATCTTTTGTGGAGTCTGTGCCAAAACCTGAGGATTCCTCTCCATTGCTGACATGGATCTTGGGGTACTTCTGGAGTGTACTCAGGGGAGTCAGTCCTCCTCTAAGTGGGGGCATGCACATGCGCTTTCCTCCCGAGCTGTAGCAGCAGTGTCACCCTTCCCTTCGCGTGGATCAAGGGATCTGTGGCTTTCCCTCAAGGCTTTCCCACGAGGCTTGCCCACAGGACTGTCCCACGTGTCACCGTGGTGTGAGTCGATCCTAGGCTTGAAATTCCATTCAGTGCAGGGAAAATAGTTTTCCCTGGAATGGACTGAGACATCTGGGGGACTCTGGGAATGGTGGCACGACCCTGGAGTTCCTCTCGCCTTTCCTGTGGAGAGCACCTCCTCTTGAGATGCGACGGGAACGCCGGGAATTCTTTCCCGACCATGCAGGGAAGGGATTCCTGCTCTCGAGCAATGAGGCGGAAACGAAGCTCCTCTTGATGTGGGCGGGACTCTCGTGCTTCCTCTCGAGAGGAGACGGGTATGTCGGGGAACTTCTTGAGTTGCAGCAAGGATTTGAAGGACCCTTTGTAAGTTACAGAGGTTAGGTGTGATTAGCCTGGAGACGCCTCAGTAGAAATGGGCCTCATCTCGCCTGGAGGGGAGATCCTCCTGGATTTTCTCGAGTTAGGGCAGGTGCTCTCGACTTACGACGGGGATCTCAGGGACCCGCTCTGGGGACCTCAGGAAATGCCAGTCCCCTTTCGAGTTGCTCGGGGCCTCTCGGGATTCCTCTCCCGTCGATGCCGGGGCCTAAGACCTTGTGTGGAGTCGGTGCCAGAACCTGAGGTTTCCTCTCCAGTGCTGACATGGATCTTGGGGTACTTCTGGAGTCTCCCCAGGGGAGTCAGTCCTCGTCTCGATTGGGGGCATGCACCTGCGCTCTCTTCCCGAGCTGTAGCAGCAGTGTCATGCTCCCGTCGCGTGGATCAAGGGATCAGTGGCTTTCCCTCGAGGCTTCCTCACGAGGCTTTCCCACGAGGCTTTCCCACGAGGCTTTCCCACAGGGCTGTCCCACGTGCCACCGTGGTGTGAGTCGATCCTCTTCTTGAAAGTCGAGGCAGTGCAGGGAAAACAGGTTTCCCTGGAATGGACTAAGACATCTGTGGGACTCTGGGAATGGTGGCACGACCCTGGAGTTCCTCTCGCCTTTCCTGTGGAGAGCGCCCCCTCTTGAGATGCGACGGGAACGCCGGGAATTCTTTCCCGACCACGCAGGGAAAGGATCCCTCCTCTCGAGCTAGGAGTCGGAAACGGGGCTCCTCTGGATGTGGGCGGGACTCTCGTGCTTCCTCTCGAGTGGAATCGGGTATGTCGGGGAACTTTTGAGTTGCAGAAAGGGTGTGAAGGACCCTTTGGAACTTCCAGAGGTTAGGTGTGATTAGCCTCGAGACGTCTCAGCAGAAATGGGAATCATCTCGCCTGGAAGGGAGAACCTCCTGGATTTTCTCGAGTTGCGGCAGGCGCTCTCGACTTACGACGGGGTCCTCAGGGACCCGCTCTGGTGGCCTCAGGAAAGGCCAGTCCCCATGCGAGTTGCTCGGGGGCCTCTCGGGATTCCTCTCCCGTCGATGCCGGGGCCTAAGACCATGTGTGAAGTCGGTGCCGGAACCTGAGGATTCCTCTCCAGTGCTGACATGGATTTTGGGGTACTTCTGGAGTTTCCCGCCGGGGAGTCCGTCCAAGTCTCTAGTGGGGGCATGCACGTGCGCTTTCCTCCCGAGCTGTAGTAGCAGTGTCGCTCTTCATTTCGCGTGGATCAAGGGATCTGTGGCTTTCCCTTGAGGCTTTCCCACGAGGCTTTCCCACGAATCTTTCCCACAGGGCTCTCCCACGTGCCATCGTGTTGTGAGTCGATCCTCGGATTGAAAGTCGAGGCAGTGCAGGGAAAACAGGTTTCCCTGGAATAGACTGAGTCATCTGGGGGACTCTGGGAATGGTGGCACGACCCTGGAGTTCCTCTCGCCTTTCCTGTGGAGAGCGCCTCCTCTTGAGATGCGACGGGAATGCGGTGAATTCTTTCCCCACCACGCAGGGAAAGGATCCCTCCTCTCGAGCTAAGAGGCGGAAACGGGGCTCCTCTGGATGTGGGTGGGACTCTCGTGCTTCCTGTCGAGTGGAGAGGAGGATGTCGGGGAACTTCTTCAGTTGCAGCAAATGTGCCAAGGACCCTTGGGAAGTTCCAGAAGTTAGGTGTGATTAGCCTGTAGACGCCTCAGCGGAAATGGGCCTCATCTCGGCTGGGGGGAAGAACCTCCTGGATATTCTCGAGTTGCGGCAGGTGCTCTCGACTTACGAAGGGGACCTCAGGGACCCGCTCTGGTGGCCTCAGGAAAGGCCAGTCCCCATGCGAGTTGCTCGGGGGCCTCTCGGGATTCCTCTCCCTTCGATGACGGGGATTAAAGCCTTGTGCGGAGTCGCTGCCGGAACCTGAGGATTCCTCACCAGTGCTGACATGAATCTTAGGGAACTTCTGGATTCTCCCCAGGGGAGTCAGTTTTCGTCTCGAGTGGGGTCATGCACGTGCGCTTTCCTCCCGAGCTGTAGCAGCAGTGTCACGCTTCATTTCCGTGGATCAAGGGATCTGTGACTTTCCCTCGAGACTTTCCCACGAGGCTTTCCCACGAATCTTTCCCACAGGGCTCTCCCACGTGCCACCGTGGTGTGAGTCGATCCTCGGATTGAAAGTCGAGGCAGTGCAGGGAAAACAGGTTTCCCTGGAATGAACTGAGACATCTGGGGGACTCTGGGAATGGTGGCACGACCCTGGAGTTCCTCTCGCCTTTCCTGTGGAGAGCGCCTCCTCTTGAGATGCGACAGGAACGCCGGGAATTCTTTCCCGACCACGCAGGGAAAGGATCCCTCCTCTCGAGCTAGGAGGCGGAAACGGGGCTCCTCTGGATGTGGGCGGGACTCTCGTGCTTCCTCTCGAGTGGAGACGGGTATGTCGGGGAACTTCTTGAGTTGCAGCAAGGGTGTGAAGGACCCTTTGCAAGTTCCAGAGGTTAGGTTTGAATAGCATCGAGACGCCTCAGCGGAAATGGGCCTCATCTCGCCTGGAGGGGAGAACCTCCTGGATTTTCTCGAGTTGCGGCAGGTGCTCTCGACTTACGACGGGGACCTCAGGGACCCGCTCTGGTGGCCTCAGGAAAGGTCAGTCCCCATGCGAGTTGCTCGGGGGCCTCTCGGGATTCTTCTCCCGTCGATACCGGGGCCTAAGATCTTGTGTGGAGCCGGTGCTGGAATCTTAGGATTCCTCTCCAGTGCTGACATGGATCTTGGGGTACTTCTGGAGTCGTCCCAGTGGAGTCAGTCCTCGTCTCGAGTGGGGGCATGCACGTGCGCTTTCCTCCCGAGCTGTAGCAGCAGTGTCACGCTTCCCTTGGCATGGATCAAGGGATCTGTGGCTTTCCCTCGAGGCTTTCCCTCGAGGCTTTCCCACGAGGCTCTCCCACGAGGCTTTCCCACACGGCTGTCCCTCTTGCCACCGTGGTGTGAGTCGATCCTCGGCTTGAAAGTCGAGGCAGTGCAGGGAAAACAGGTTTCCCTGGAATGGACTGAGACATTTGGGGGACTCTGGGAATGGTGGCACCACCCTGGAGTTCCTCTCGCTCTTCCTCTGGAGAGCGCCTGCTCTTGAGATGCGAAAGGAACGCCGGGAATTCTTTCCCGAACACGCAGGGAAAGGATCCCTCCTCTCGAGCTAGGAAGCGGAACCGGGGCTCCTCTGGATGTGGGCGGGACTCTCGTGCTTCCTCTCGAGTGGAGACGGGTAATTCAGGGAACTTCTTGAGTTGCAGCAAGGGTGTGAAGGACCCTTTTGAAGTTCCAGAGTTTAGGTGTGATTAGCCTCTAGACTCCTCAGCGGAAATGGGCCTCATCTCTCCTGGAGGGGAGAATCTTCTGGATTTTCTCGAGTTGCGGCAGGTGCTCTCGACTTACGACGGGGACCTCAGAGCCCCGCTCTGGTGGCTTCAGGAAAGGCCAGTCCCCATGCGAGTTGCTCGGAGGCCTCTCGGGATTCCTCTCCCGTCGATGCCGGGGCCTAAGCCCTTGTGTGGAGTCGGTGCCGGAACCTGAGGATTCCTCTCCAGTGCTGACATGGATCATGGGGTACTTCTGGAGTCTCCCGCGGGGAGTCCGTCCTCGACTCGAGTGGGGGCATACACGTGCGCTTTCCGCCCGAGCTGTAGCAGCAGTGTCACGCTTCATTTCGCGTGGATCAAGGGATCTGTTGCTTTCCCTCGAGGCTTTCCCACGAGGCTTTCCCACGAATCTTTCCCACAGGGCTCTCCCACGTGCCACCATGGTGTGAGTCGATCCTCGGATTGAAAGTCGAGGCAGTGCAGGGAAAACAGGTTTCCCTGGAATGGACTTAGACATCTGGGGGACTCTGGGAATGGTGGCACGACCCTGGAGTTCCTCTCGCCTTTCCTGTGGAGAGCGCCTCCTCTTCAGATGCAACGGGAACGTTTGGAATTCTTTCCCGACCTCGCAGGGAAAGGATCCCTCCTCTCGAGTTAGGAGGTGGAAACGGGGCTCCTCTGGATGTGGGCGGGACTCTCGTGCTTCCTCTCGAGTGGAGACGGGTATGTCGGGGAACTTCTTGAGCTGCAGCAAGGGTGTGAAGGACCCTTTGGAAGTTCCAGAGGTTAGGTGTGATTAGCCTCGAGACGCCTCAGCGGAAATGGGCCTCATCTCGCCTGGAGGGGAGAACCTCCTGGATTTTCTCGAGTTGCGGCAGGTGCTCTCGACTTACGACGGGGACCTCAGGGACCCGCTCTGGTGGCCTCAGGAAAGGCCAGTCTGCATGCGAGTTGCTCGGGGGCCTCTCGGGATTCCTCTCCCTTCGATGCCGGGGCCTAAGACTGCCGGGAGCCAGTGTGAGGAAGCCCGCCCGTGACAAGTTTATGAGGAAGGAAACTGACATACGCAAGGCGTGCTCAGACTTCAGGGATCCCCCTGGAAATTTTTAAGCTCGTACCCCAACATAAATCTGCCGGTTTTTGTGCTCTGCTTTTTCACTCTTCTGACCTTTTCTGGAAAAAGTCAATTCAGGCCGTTAGTCTTCTGCATTTGAAAGAGTGTTTCAATCCAAAAACCCTCTGGTTTCTTTCTAGCCTGCCTGTAGGACTCGTACAGCTGCGCTTGTGATTGTTTGAGGCCTCCTGACCGCAGGAGGCACAGGAAGCTTAAAACATCCTAGGAATGCAGGAGCTTCCGAGGAGTCAGAATCTTTAGAATTAGACTGATTAAAAGTTTCATTTTTTGGGTCAATGCTTGCTGCCAAATTTTCATATCCTTTATTTTTAGATATAGTTGGTATATAGAAAAACAAGTAGTAGACCTGGTATTAGCAACATTAGATCTTTGAGTTAAGTACCTTCTTTGTTATAACCCACTGCACCTTTGTTCTATAGAGATGTAACTTTAATGCTTTAAGGAGATGCAGATTAAAGAAAAACACTTCAGGGGAAACAAAATTAACATTCATTAAGGAAGAGAGCCAAAAAGTGTTAACAAGCCTCTTGGCCAGAAGATAATGTAAATCACCTGAGACCTTTTGTATACAAAATGATATACAGAAAGAATCTGGGTTGTGAACACTACATAATTTTGTGTTATCCATTGATCTCCATGTTTTATCAAAAGCATAAAAGGCCTTCTGAACAATAAAGGAGGAGGCCAGGAGCCAGGGGCCAGTTTCTCGGACCAGCTTCTCGAACTAGTCTCTCAGCCTCGTTTCTTGGGACTCTGGCTCCCCCCGTGTCTTTCTCTCTCTTTCTTCTTCTCTACCTTTCCTTCTCTCTGCTCTTTACTTTAACTTCAGGCTGAATCTCCACCTGGAGTGCGGAGGCTCGCCAGGTCTACTTACTTGCCCTGGCTGTTAAGACCCGCACGAAAGGGAGCTTAAGGCGAGGCACCCTTAGATATTCAAGCGGGCGCCGGTGGCCCAACGTAGGTGGTGCAAATTCCTTGTCTGGAATTTTATTGGCCGTCCGCGTAAACCAAGTTATTCAGCCCTCTTCCTCCAATTAGTCTTCTTACTACACTATAGTTTTCTAATCTAATCTTGCATTAATAAATAAACAAGTCTTTATACACCAACGCCGTCCACCCTTCGAATTCCCTGGATCCACCGGGGCTGGACCCCGGCATAAGACCTTGTGTGGAGGCGGTGCCGGAAACTGAGGATTCCTCTCCAGTGCTGACATGGATCTTGGGGTACTTCTGGAGTCTCCCCAGGGGAGTCAGTCCTCGTCTCGAGTGGGGGCATGCACATACGCTTTCCTCCGGAACTGTAGCAGCACTGTCATGCTTCCCTTCGCGTGGATCAAGGGATGTGTGGCTTTCCCTCGAGGCTTTCCCACCAGGCTTTCCCACGAGGCTTTCCCACAGGGCTGTCCCACGTGCCACCGTGGTGTGAGTCCATCCTCGGCTTGAAAGTCGAGGCAGTGCAGGGAAAACAGGTTTCCCTGGAATGGACTGAGACATCTTGCGGACTCTGGGAATGGTGGCAAGACCCTGGAGTTCCTCTCGCCTTTCCTGTGGAGAGCGCCTCCTCTTGAGATGCGACGGGAACGTCGGGAATTCTTTCCCGACCACGCAGGGAAAGGATCCCTCCTCTCGAGCTAGGAGGCGGAAATGGGGCTGCTCTGGATGTGGGCGGGACTCTCGTGCTTCCTCTCGAGTGGAGACGGGTATGTCGGGGAACTTCTTGAGTTGCAGCAAGCTTGTGAAGGACCCTTTGGAAGTTCCAGAGGTTAGGTGTGATTAGCCTCGAGACGCCTCAGGGAAATGGGCCTCATCTCGCCTGGAGGGGAGAACCTCCTGGATTTTCTCGAGTTGCGGCAGGTGCTCTCGACTTACGACGGGGACGTCTGGTACGCGCTCTGGTGGCCTCACGAAAGGCCAGTCCCCATGCGAGTTGCTCGGAGGCCTCTTGGAATTCCTCTCCCGTCGATGCCGGGGCCTAAGATCTTTTGTGGAGTCTGTGCCAAAACCTGAGGATTCCTCTCCATTGCTGACATGGATCTTGGGGTACTTCTGGAGTGTACTCAGGGGAGTCAGTCCTCCTCTAAGTGGGGGCATGCACATGCGCTTTCCTCCCGAGCTGTAGCAGCAGTGTCACCCTTCCCTTCGCGTGGATCAAGGGATCTGTGGCTTTCCCTCAAGGCTTTCCCACGAGGCTTGCCCACAGGACTGTCCCACGTGTCACCGTGGTGTGAGTCGATCCTAGGCTTGAAATTCCATTCAGTGCAGGGAAAATAGTTTTCCCTGGAATGGACTGAGACATCTGGGGGACTCTGGGAATGGTGGCACGACCCTGGAGTTCCTCTCGCCTTTCCTGTGGAGAGCACCTCCTCTTGAGATGCGACGGGAACGCCGGGAATTCTTTCCCGACCATGCAGGGAAGGGATTCCTGCTCTCGAGCAATGAGGCGGAAACGAAGCTCCTCTTGATGTGGGCGGGACTCTCGTGCTTCCTCTCGAGAGGAGACGGGTATGTCGGGGAACTTCTTGAGTTGCAGCAAGGATTTGAAGGACCCTTTGTAAGTTACAGAGGTTAGGTGTGATTAGCCTGGAGACGCCTCAGTAGAAATGGGCCTCATCTCGCCTGGAGGGGAGATCCTCCTGGATTTTCTCGAGTTAGGGCAGGTGCTCTCGACTTACGACGGGGATCTCAGGGACCCGCTCTGGGGACCTCAGGAAATGCCAGTCCCCTTTCGAGTTGCTCGGGGCCTCTCGGGATTCCTCTCCCGTCGATGCCGGGGCCTAAGACCTTGTGTGGAGTCGGTGCCAGAACCTGAGGTTTCCTCTCCAGTGCTGACATGGATCTTGGGGTACTTCTGGAGTCTCCCCAGGGGAGTCAGTCCTCGTCTCGATTGGGGGCATGCACCTGCGCTCTCTTCCCGAGCTGTAGCAGCAGTGTCATGCTCCCGTCGCGTGGATCAAGGGATCAGTGGCTTTCCCTCGAGGCTTCCTCACGAGGCTTTCCCACGAGGCTTTCCCACGAGGCTTTCCCACAGGGCTGTCCCACGTGCCACCGTGGTGTGAGTCGATCCTCTTCTTGAAAGTCGAGGCAGTGCAGGGAAAACAGGTTTCCCTGGAATGGACTAAGACATCTGTGGGACTCTGGGAATGGTGGCACGACCCTGGAGTTCCTCTCGCCTTTCCTGTGGAGAGCGCCCCCTCTTGAGATGCGACGGGAACGCCGGGAATTCTTTCCCGACCACGCAGGGAAAGGATCCCTCCTCTCGAGCTAGGAGTCGGAAAACGGGGCTCCTCTGGATGTGGGCGGGACTCTCGTGCTTCCTCTCGAGTGGAATCGGGTATGTCGGGGAACTTTTGAGTTGCAGAAAGGGTGTGAAGGACCCTTTGGAACTTCCAGAGGTTAGGTGTGATTAGCCTCGAGACGTCTCAGCAGAAATGGGAATCATCTCGCCTGGAAGGGAGAACCTCCTGGATTTTCTCGAGTTGCGGCAGGCGCTCTCGACTTACGACGGGGTCCTCAGGGACCCGCTCTGGTGGCCTCAGGAAAGGCCAGTCCCCATGCGAGTTGCTCGGGGGCCTCTCGGGATTCCTCTCCCGTCGATGCCGGGGCCTAAGACCATGTGTGAAGTCGGTGCCGGAACCTGAGGATTCCTCTCCAGTGCTGACATGGATTTTGGGGTACTTCTGGAGTTTCCCGCGGGAGTCCGTCCAAGTCTCTAGTGGGGGCATGCACGTGCGCTTTCCTCCCGAGCTGTAGTAGCAGTGTCGCTCTTCATTTCGCGTGGATCAAGGGATCTGTGGCTTTCCCTTGAGGCTTTCCCACGAGGCTTTCCCACGAATCTTTCCCACAGGGCTCTCCCACGTGCCATCGTGTTGTGAGTCGATCCTCGGATTGAAAGTCGAGGCAGTGCAGGGAAAACAGGTTTCCCTGGAATAGACTGAGTCATCTGGGGGACTCTGGGAATGGTGGCACGACCCTGGAGTTCCTCTCGCCTTTCCTGTGGAGAGCGCCTCCTCTTGAGATGCGACGGGAATGCGGTGAATTCTTTCCCCACCACGCAGGGAAAGGATCCCTCCTCTCGAGCTAAGAGGCGGAAACGGGGCTCCTCTGGATGTGGGCGGGACTCTCGTGCTTCCTGTCGAGTGGAGAGGAGGATGTCGGGGAACTTCTTCAGTTGCAGCAAATGTGCCAAGGACCCTTGGGAAGTTCCAGAAGTTAGGTGTGATTAGCCTGTAGACGCCTCAGCGGAAATGGGCCTCATCTCGGCTGGGGGGAAGAACCTCCTGGATATTCTCGAGTTGCGGCAGGTGCTCTCGACTTACGAAGGGGACCTCAGGGACCCGCTCTGGTGGCCTCAGGAAAGGCCAGTCCCCATGCGAGTTGCTCGGGGCCTCTCGGGATTCCTCTCCCTTCGATGACGGGGATTAAAGCCTTGTGCGGAGTCGCTGCCGGAACCTGAGGATTCCTCACCAGTGCTGACATGAATCTTAGGGAACTTCTGGATTCTCCCCAGGGGAGTCAGTTTTCGTCTCGAGTGGGGTCATGCACGTGCGCTTTCCTCCCGAGCTGTAGCAGCAGTGTCACGCTTCATTTCCGTGGATCAAGGGATCTGTGACTTTCCCTCGAGACTTTCCCACGAGGCTTTCCCACGAATCTTTCCCACAGGGCTCTCCCACGTGCCACCGTGGTGTGAGTCGATCCTCGGATTGAAAGTCGAGGCAGTGCAGGGAAAACAGGTTTCCCTGGAATGAACTGAGACATCTGGGGGACTCTGGGAATGGTGGCACGACCCTGGAGTTCCTCTCGCCTTTCTGTGGAGAGCGCCTCCTCTTGAGATGCGACAGGAACGCCGGGAATTCTTTCCCGACCACGCAGGGAAAGGATCCCTCCTCTCGAGCTAGGAGGCGGAAACGGGGCTCCTCTGGATGTGGGCGGGACTCTCGTGCTTCCTCTCGAGTGGAGACGGGTATGTCGGGGAACTTCTTGAGTTGCAGCAAGGGTGTGAAGGACCCTTTGCAAGTTCCAGAGGTTAGGTTTGAATAGCATCGAGACGCCTCAGCGGAAATGGGCCTCATCTCGCCTGGAGGGGAGAACCTCCTGGATTTTCTCGAGTTGCGGCAGGTGCTCTCGACTTACGACGGGGACCTCAGGGACCCGCTCTGGTGGCCTCAGGAAAGGTCAGTCCCCATGCGAGTTGCTCGGGGGCCTCTCGGGATTCTTCTCCCGTCGATACCGGGGCCTAAGATCTTGTGTGGAGCCGGTGCTGGAATCTTAGGATTCCTCTCCAGTGCTGACATGGATCTTGGGGTACTTCTGGAGTCGTCCCAGTGGAGTCAGTCCTCGTCTCGAGTGGGGGCATGCACGTGCGCTTTCCTCCCGAGCTGTAGCAGCAGTGTCACGCTTCCCTTGGCATGGATCAAGGGATCTGTGGCTTTCCCTCGAGGCTTTCCCTCGAGGCTTTCCCACGAGGCTCTCCCACGAGGCTTTCCCACACGGCTGTCCCTCGTTGCCACCGTGGTGTGAGTCGATCCTCGGCTTGAAAGTCGAGGCAGTGCAGGGAAAACAGGTTTCCCTGGAATGGACTGAGACATTTGGGGGACTCTGGGAATGGTGGCACCACCCTGGAGTTCCTCTCGCTCTTCCTCTGGAGAGCGCCTGCTCTTGAGATGCGAAAGGAACGCCGGGAATTCTTTCCCGAACACGCAGGGAAAGGATCCCTCCTCTCGAGCTAGGAAGCGGAACCGGGGCTCCTCTGGATGTGGGCGGGACTCTCGTGCTTCCTCTCGAGTGGAGACGGGTAATTCAGGGAACTTCTTTGAGTTGCAGCAAGGGTGTGAAGGACCCTTTTGAAGTTCCAGAGTTTAGGTGTGATTAGCCTCTAGACTCCTCAGCGGAAATGGGCCTCATCTCTCCTGGAGGGGAGAATCTTCTGGATTTTCTCGAGTTGCGGCAGGTGCTCTCGACTTACGACGGGGACCTCAGAGCCCCGCTCTGGTGGCTTCAGGAAAGGCCAGTCCCCATGCGAGTTGCTCCGGAGGCCTCTCGGGATTCCTCTCCCGTCGATGCGGGGCCTAAGCCCTTGTGTGGAGTCGGTGCCGGAACCTGAGGATTCCTCTCCAGTGCTGACATGGTATCATGGGGTATCTTCTGGAGTCTCCCGCGGGGAGTCCGTCCTCGACTCGAGTGGGGGCATACACGTGCGCTTTCCGCCCGAGCTGTAGCAGCAGTGTCACGCTTCATTTCGCGTGGATCAAGGGATCTGTTGCTTTCCTCGAGGCTTTCCCACGAGGCTTTCCCACGAATCTTTCCCACAGGGCTCTCCACGTGCCACCATGGTGTGAGTCGATCCTCGATTGAAAGTCGAGGCAGTGCAGGGAAAACAGGTTTCCCTAGAATGGACTTAGACATCTGGGGGACTCTGGGAATGGTGGCACGACCCTGGAGTTCCTCTCGCCTTTCCTGTGGAGAGCGCCTCCTCTTCAGATGCAACGGGAACATTTGGAATTCTTTCCTGACCTCGCAGGGAAAGGATCCTCCTCTCGAGTTAGGAGGTGGAAACGGGGCTCCTCTGGATGTGGGCGGGACTCTCGTGCTTCCTCTCGAGTGGAGACGGGTATGTCGGGGAACTTCTTGAGTTGCAGCAAGGGTGTGAAGGACCCTTTGGAAGTTCCAGAGGTTAGGTGTGATTAGCCTCGAGACGCCTCAGCGGAAATGGGCCTCATCTCGCCTGGAGGGAGAACCTCCTGGATTTTCTCGAGTTGCGGCAGGTGCTCTCGACTTACGACGGGGACCTCAGGGACCCGCTCTGGTGGCCTCAGGAAAGGCCAGTCCCATGCGAGTTGCTCGGGGGCCTCTCGGATTCCTCTCCCGTCGATGCGGGGCCTAAGATCTTGTGTGGAGTCGTGCGGAACCTGAGGATTCCTCTCCCAGTGCTGACATGGATCTTGGGGTACTTCTGGAGTCTCCCAGGGGAGTCAGTCCTCGTCTCGAGTGGGGGCATGCACGTGCGCTTTCCTCCCGAGCTGTAGCAGCAGTGTCACGCTTCCCTTCGCGTGGATCAAGGGATCTGTG
>NW_017202100.1:0-6479 GCF_001704415.2 Capra hircus
CGGCATCGACGGGAGAGGAATCCTGAGACCCCGAGCAACTCTCATGGGGACTGGCCTTCCTGAGGCCACCAGAGCGGATCCCTGAGGTCCCCGTGGTAAGTCGAGAGCACCTTCCGCAACTCGAGAAAATCCAGGAGGTTCTCCCCTCCAGGCGAGATGAGGCCCATTTTCGCTGAGGCGTCTCCAGGCAAATCACACCTAACCTCTGGAAATTCCAAAGGGTCCTTCACACCCTTGCTGGAACTCAAGAAGTTCCCCGACATACCAGCCTCCATTCGAGAAGGAAGCACGAGAGTTCCGCCCACATCCAGAGGAGCCCCGTTTCTGCCTCCTAGCTCGAGAGGTGGGATCCTTACCTGCGTGTCTGGAAAGAATTCCCGGCATTCGCGTCGCATTTCAAGCGGAGGCGCTTTCAAAGGAAAGGCGAGAGGAACTCCAGGGTCGTGTCACCATTCCTGAGTCCCCCAGATGTCACAGTCCATTCCAGGGGAAACCTGTTTTTCCCTGCACTGCCTCGACTTCAAGCCGAGGATCGACTCACACCACGGTGGCACGTGGAACAGCCCTGTGGGAAAGCCTCGTTGGAAAGCTCCTGGGAAAGCCTCGAGTTAAAGCCACAGATCCATTGATCCAGGCGAAGGGAAGCGCCACACTGCTGCTGCAGCTTGGAGGGATGCGTACGTGCATGCTCCCACTCGAGACGAGGACTGACTCCCTGGGGGAGACTCCAGAAGTACCTCAAAATCCATGTCAGCACTGGAGAGGAATCCTCAGGTTCGGCACCGAATCCACACAAGATCATAGGCCACGGCATCGACGGGAGAGGAATCCTGAGAGGCCCCGAGCAACTCTCATGGGGACTGGCTTCCCTGAGGCCACCAGAGCGGATCCCTGAGGTCCCCGTCGTAAGTCGAGAGCACCTCCGCAAACTCGAGAAAATCCAGGAGGTTCTCCCCTGCAGGCGAGATGAGGCCCATTTTCGCTGAGGCGTCTCCAGGCAAATCACACCTAGCCTCTGGAATTCCAAAGGGTCCTTCACACCTTGCTGCACTCAAGAAGTTCCCCGACATACCGTCTCCACTTGAGAGGAAGCACGAGAGTCCCGACCACATCCAGAGGAGCCCCGTTTCCGCCTCCTAGCTCGAGAGGAGGGATCCTTTCCCTGCGTGGTCGGAAAGAATTCCTGCATTCCCGTCGCATCCCAAGAGGAGCGCTCTCCACAGCAAAGGCGAGAGGAACTCCAGGGTCGTGCCACCATTCCCAGAGTCCCCCAGATGTCTCAGTCCTTTTCCAGGAAACGTGTTTTCCCTACACAGCCGACTTTCAAGCTGAGGATCGATTCACACCACGGTGGTACGAGGGACAGCCCTGTGGGAAAGCCTCGTGGAAAAGCCTCGTCGGAAAGCCTCGAGGGAAAGCCACAGATCCTTGATCCACGAAACGGAAGTGCGACACTGTTGCTACAGCTCCGGAGGAAAGTGCACGTGCATGCCCCCACTCGAGACGAGGACTGACTCCCCTGGGGAGACTCCAGAAGTACCCCAAGATCCATGTCAGCACTGGAGAGGAATCCTCAGGTTCCGGCACCGACTCCACACAAGATCTTAGGACCGGGCATCGATGGAGAGGAATCCTGAGTGGACCCGAACAACTCGCATGGGGACTGGCCTTTCCTGAGGCCACCAGAGCGGGTCCCAGAGGTCGCCGTCGTAAGTCGACAGTACCTGCCGCATCTCGAGAACATCCAGGAGTTTCTCCTCTCCAGGCGAGATGAGGCCCATTTGTGCTGAGGCGTCTCGAGGCTAATCAGACATAACCTCTCGAACTTCCAAAGGGTCCTTCACAACCTTTCTGCAACTCAAGAAGTTGCCCGACATACCCGTCTCCACTCGAGAGGAAGCACGAGAGTCCCGCCCACATCCAGAAGAGCCCCATTTCCGCCTCCTAGCTCGAGAGGAGGGATTCTTTCCCTGCGTGGTCGGCAAAGAATTCCGGCGTTCCAGTCACATCTCAAGAGGAGGCGCTCCACAGGAAAGGCGAGAGGAAAACCAGGGTCGTGCCACATTCCCAAGGTCCCCAGATGTCTCAGTCCATTCCCGGGAAACCTGTTTTCCCTGCACTGCCTCGACATTCAAGCCGAGGATCGACTCACACCACGCTGTCACTTGGGACAGCCCTGAGGGAAAGCCTCGTGGGAAAGCTTCGTGGGAATGCCTCGAGGGAAAACACAGATCCCTTGATCCACGCGAAGGGAAGCGCGACACTGGAGCTACAGCTCAGGGGGAAAGCGCAGGTGCATGCCCCCACACGAGACGGGGCCTGACTCCCCTGAGGAGACTCCAGAAGTACCCCAAGATCCATGTCAGCACTGGAGAGGAATCCTCAGGTTCTGGCACCGACTCCACACAAGGTCTTAGGCCCCGGCATCCACGGGAGAGGAATCCCGAGAAGCCCCCGAGCAACTCCCATGGGGACTGGCCTTTCCTGAGGCCACCAGAGCGGGTCCCTGAGGTTCCCGTCGTAAGTCGAGAGCACCTGCCACAACTCGAGAAAATCTAGGAGGTTCTCCCCTCCAGGCGAGATGAGGCCCATTTCCGCTGAGGCGTCTCGAGGCTAATCACATCTAACACCTGGAACTCCCAAAGGGTCCTTCACACTTTTGCTGCAACTTAAGAAGTTCCCCGACATGCCCGGCACCACTCGAGAGGAAGCACGAGAGTCCTGCCCACATCCAGAGGAGCCCCGTTTCCATCTCATAGCTCGAGAGGAGGGATACTTTCCCTGCGTGTTCGGGAAAGAATTCCGGCGTTCCCGTCGCATCTCAAGAGGAGGCGCTCTCCACAGGAAATGCGAGAGGAACTCCAGGGTCGTGCCACCATTCCCACAGTCCCCCAGATGTCTCAGTCTATTCCAGGGAAACCTGTTTTCCCTGCACTGCCTCGACTTTCAAGCCGAGGATCGACTCACACCACGGTGGCACGTGGGACAGCCCTGTGGGAAAGCCTCGTGGGAAAGACTCATGGGAAAGCCTCGAGCGAAAGTCACAGATCCCTTGATCCACAGGAAGGGAAGCGTGAAACTGCTGCTACAGCTCGGGAGGAAAGCGCCCGTGCATGCCCCCACTCGAGACGAGGACTGACTTCCCTGGGGAGACTCAAGAAGTACCCCAAGATCCATGTCGGCACTGGAGAGGAAATCCTCAGGTTACGGCACTGACTCCACACAAGGTCTTAGGACCCAGTATCGACGGGAGTGGAATCCCGAGAAGCCCGCGAGCAACTCGCATGGGGACTGGTCTTTCCTGAGGCCACCAAGATCGGGACTCTGAGGTCCCCGTCGTAAGTCGAGAGCACCTGCCGCAACTGGAGAAAATCCAGGAGGTTCTCCCCTCCAGGCGAGATGAGGCGCATTTGTGCTGAGGCGTCTCAGTGTAATTAGACCTAACATCTGTAACTCCCAAAGGGTCCTTCACAACCTTGCTGCAAGTCAAGAAGTTGCCCGACATACCAGTCTGCAATCGAGAGGAAGCACGAGAGTCCCGCCCACATCCAGAGGAGCCCCGTTTGCGCCTCCTAGCTCGAGAGGAGGGATCCTTTTACTGGGTGGTCGGAAAGAATTCCTGCCGTTTCCGTCGCATCTCAAGAGGAGGTACTCTCCACAGGAAAGGTGAGAGGAACTTCAGTGGTCGTGCCACCATTCCCAGAGTCCCCCAGATGTCTCAGTCCATTCCAGGGAAACCAGTTTTCCCTGCACTACCTCGACTTTCAAGCCGAGGATCGACTCACACCACTGTGTCACTTGGGACAGCCCTGTGGGAAAGCCTGGTGGGAAAGCCTCGTGGGAAAGCCTCGAGGGGAAGCCACAGATCCCTTGATCCACGGAAGGGAAGCGCGACACTGGAGCTACAGCTCGGAAGGAAAGCGCACGTGCATGCCCCCACTCGAGACAAGGATTTACTCCACTGGGGAGACTCCAGAAGTACCCCAAGATCCATGTCAGCACTGGAGAGGAATCCTCAGGTTCCGGCACCGACTCCACACAAGGTCTTAGGCCCCGGCATCCACGGGAGAGGAATCCGAGAAGCCCCCGGAGCAACTCCCATGGGGACTGGCCTTTCCTGAGGCCACCAGAGCGGGTCCCTGAGGTCCCCGTCGTAAGTCGAGAGCACCTGCCACAACTTGAGAAAATCCAGGAGGTTCTCCCCTCCAGGCGAGATGAGGCCCATTTGTGCTGAGGCGTCTCGTGGCTAATCACACCTAACCTCTTGAACTTCCAAAGAGTCCTTCACACCCTTGCTGCAACTCAAGGAAGTTCCGCGGACATACCCATCTCCACTTGAGAGGAAGCACGAGAGTCCCGCCCACATCCAGAGGAACCCCGTTTCCGCCTCCTAGCTCGAGAGGAGGGATCCTTTCCTGCGTGGTCGGGAAAGAATTCCCGTCGTTCCCGTCGCATCTCAAGAGGAGGCACTCTCCACGGAAAGGCGAGAGGAACTCCAGGGTCGTGCCACATTCCCCGAGTCCCCAGATGTCTCAGTCCATTCCAGGGAAACTGTTTTCCCTGCACTGCTTCGACTTTCAAGCCGAGGATCGACTCACACCACGGTGGCACGAGGGACATCCCTGTGGGAAAGGGAAAGCCTCGTGGAAAAGCCTCGTGGGAAAGCCTCGAGCAAAAGCCACAGATCCCCTGATCCACTCGAAGGGAAGAGCGACACTGCTGCTACAGCTCGGGAGGAAAGCGCAGTTGCATGCCCCCACTTGAGACGGGGACTGACTCCCCTGGGGAGACTCCAGAAATACCCCAAGATAGATGTCGGCACTGGAGAAGAATCCTCAGTTTCCAGCACCGACTCCACACAAGGTCTTAGGCCCGGCATCGACGGGAGAGGAATCCCTAGAGGTCCCCCAGCAACTCGCATGGACTGGCCTTTCCTGAGGCCACCAGAGCGGTCCCTGAGGTCCCCGTCGTAAGTCGAGAGCACCTGCCACAACTTGAGAAAATCCAGGAGGTTCTCCCCTCCAGGCGAGATGAGGCCCATTTCCGATGATGCGTTTAGAGGCTAAACACACCTAACCTCTGGAACTTCCAAAGGGTCCTTCGCACCCTTGCTGCAACTCAAGAAGTTCCCCGACATACCCGTCTACACTCGAGAGGAAGCACGAGAGTCCCGCCCACATCCAGAGTAGTCCGGATTTCGCCTCCTGGCTCGAGAGGAGGAATCCTTTCCCTGCGTGGTCGGGAAAGAATTCCCGGCGTTCCCGTCACATCTCAAGAGGAGGCTCTCTCCACCGGAAAGGCGAGAGGAACTCCAAGGTCGTGCCACCCTTCCCAGAGTCCCCAGATGTCTCAGTCCTATTCCAGGGAAACCTGTTTTTCCCTGCACTGCCTCGACTTTCAAGCCCGAGGATCGACTCACACCACGGTGGCACGTGGGACAGCCCTGTGGGAAAGCCTCGTGGGAAAGCCTCATGGGAAAGCCTCGAGAAAAAGTCACAGATCCATTGATCCTCGGAAGGGAAGTGTGACACTGCTGCTACAGCTCGGATGAAAGCGCCGCGTGCATGCCCCACTCGAGACGAGGACTGACTTCCCTGGGGAGACTACAGAAATACACCAAGATCCATGTCAGCACTGGAGAGGAATCCTCAGGTTCAGGCACTGACTCCACACAAGGTCTTAGGCCCAGCATCGACGGGACTGGAATCCGAGAGGCCCCGAGCAACTCGCATGGGACTGGCCTTTCCTGAGGCCACCAGAGCGGGTCTCTGAGGTCCCCGTCCTAAGTCGAGAGCACCTGCCCTGCAACTCGAGAAAATCCAGGAGGTTCTCCCTCCAGGCGAGATGAGGCCCATTCGTGCTGAGATGTCTCGAGGCTAATCAGACCTAACCTCTGGAACATACAAAGGGACCGTCACACCCTTGCTGCAACTCAAGAAGTTCCCCGACATACCCGTCTCCATTCGAGAGGAAGCACGAGAGTCCCGCCCACAATCAGAGGAGCCCGTTTGCGCCTCCTAGCTCGAGAGGAGGGATCCTTTCCCTGCGTGTCGGGAAAGAATTCCGGCGTTCCCGTCGCATCTCAAGAGAGGCACTCTCCACAGGAAAGGCGAGAGGAACTCCAGGTCGTGCCATATTCCAGAGTCCCCAGATGTCTCAGGCCATTCCAGGAAACCTGTTTTCCCTGCACTGCCTCGACTTTCAATCCGAGGATCAACTCACACCGGTGGCACGTGGGACATCCCTGTGGGAAAGCCTCGAGGGAAAGCCCCTGATCCCTTGATCCACGGGAAGGGAAGCATGACACTGCTGCCTACAGCTCGGAAGGAAAGTGCACGTGCATGCCCCCACTCGAGACAAGGTCTGACTCCACTGAGGAGACTCCAAAATACCCCAAGATCCATGTCAGCACTGAGAAGAATGCTCAGGTTCCGGCACCGACTCCACACAAGATCTTAGGCCCCGGCATCAACTGGAGC
>NW_017202101.1:0-6479 GCF_001704415.2 Capra hircus
TCCAGGGGACTCTGGGAACGGTGGCACGACCCTGGAGTTCCTCTTGCCTTTCCTGTGGACAGCGCCTCCTCTTGAGATACAACGGGAACGCCGGGAATTCTTTCCGACCACGCAGGGAAAGGATCCCTCCTCTCGAGCTAGGAGGCGGAAACGGGGCTCCTCTGGATGTGGTCGGGACTCTCGTGCTTCCTCTCGAGTGGAGACGGGTATGTCGGGGATCTTCTTGAATTGCAGCAAGTGTGTGAAGGACCCTTTGGAAGTTCCAGAGATTAGGTGTGATAAGACTCGAGACGCCTCAGCGGAAATGGGCCTCATCTCGCCTGGAGGGAGAACCTCCTGGATTTTCTCGAGTTGCAGCAGGTGCTCTCGACTTACGACGGGTACCTCAGGGACCCGCTCTGGTGGCCTCAGGAAAGGCCCGTCCCCATGGAGTTGCTCGGGGGCCTCTCGGTATTCCTCTCCCGTCGATGCCAGGGCCTAAGACCTTTTGTGGATTCGGTGATAGAACCTGAGGATTCCTCTCCAGTGCTGACATGGATCTTGGGGTAATTCTGGAATCTCCCCAGGGGAGTCAGTCCTCGTCTCGAGTGGGGGCATGCACGTGCGCTTTCCTCCCGAGCTGTAGCAGCAGTGTCACGCTTCCCTTCGCGTGGAACAAGGGATCTGTGGCATTCCCTCTAGGCTTTCCCACGAGGCTTTCCCACGAGGCTTTCCCACAGGGCTGTCCCACGTGCCACCGTGGTGTGAGTCGATCCTCGGCTTTAAAGTCGAGGCAGTCCAGGGAAACAGGTTTCCCTGGAATGGACTGAGACATCTGGGGGAATCTGGGAATGGTGGCATGACGTGGAGTTCCTCTGGCCTTTCCTGTGGAGAGCGCCTCCTCTTCAGATGCGAGGGAACGGCGGGAATTCTTTCCCGACCACGCAGGGAAAGGATCCCTCCTCTCGAGCTAGGAAGCAGAAAAGGGGCTCCTAAGGATGAGGGCCGGACTCTCGAGCTTCCTCTCGAGTGGAGACGGGTATGTCGGGGAACTTCTTGAGTTGCAGCAAGGGTGTGAAGGACCCTTTGAAAGTTCCAGAGTTTAGGTGTGATAAGCCTCGAGACTCCTCAGCGGAAATGGGCCTCATCTCGCCTGGAGGGGATAACCTCCTGGATTTTCTCGAGTTGCCGCAGGTGCTCTCGGCTTAAGACGGGGACCTCAGGGACCCGCTCTAGTGCCCTCAGGAAAGGCCCGTCCCCATGCGAGTTGCTCGTGGGCCTCTAGCGATTCCTATCCCGTCTATGCCGGGTCCTGAGACCTTGTGTGGAGTCGGTGCCGGAACCTGAGGATTCCTCTCCATTTCTGACATGGATCTTGGGGTACTTCTGGAGTCTCCCAGGGGAGTCAGTCCTCGTCGCGAGTGTGGCGTGCCCGTGCGCTTTCCTCCCGAGCTTTAGCAGCAGTGTCACACTTCCCTTTGCATGGATCCAAGGATCTGTGGCTTTCTCTGTAGGCTTCCCCACGAGGCTTTCCCACTAGGCTTTTCACAGGGCTGTCCCACGTGCCACCGAGGTCTGAGTCGATCCTCGACTTGAAAGTCGAGGCATTGCGGGGAAAACAGGTTTCCCTGGAATCGACTGAGACATCTGGGGGCTCTGGGAATGGTGGCACGACCCTGAGTTCCTCTCGCCTTTCCTTTGGAGAGCGCCTCTTCTTGAGATGCGACGGGAACGCCGGAAATTCTTTCCCGACCACGCAGGGAAAGGATCCCTCCTCTCGAGCTATGAGGCTGAAACGGGGCTCTTCTGGTTGTGGGCGGGACTCTCGTGCTTCCTTTCGAGTGGAAACGGGTATGTCGGGGAACTTCTTGAGTTGCAGCAAGGGTGTGAAAGGCCCTTTGGAAGTTCCAGAGGTTAGGTGTGATTAGCCTCGAGATGCCTCAGCGCAAATGGGTCTCATCTCGCCTGGAGGGGAGAACCTCCTGGATTTTCTCGAGTTGCGCCAGGTGCTCTCGACTTACGACGGGGACCTCAGGGACCCGCTTTTGTGGCCTCAGGAAAGGCCAGTCCCCTTGGGAGTTGCTCGGGAGCCTCTCGTGATGTCTCTCCCTCTCCAGTGCTGTCTTGGATCTTGACTGGCCTTTCCTGAGGCCACCAGAGCGGGTCCCTGCGGTCCCCGTCGTAAGTCGAGAGCACCTGCCGCAACTGGAGAAAATCAAGGGTGTTCTCCCTCCAGGCAAAATGAAGCCTATTTCCGCTGACACATCTCAAGGCAAGGCACACTTAAACTCTGGAACTTCCAAAGGGTCCTTCACACCCTTGCTGCAAATCAAGAAGTTCCCCGACATACCCGTCTCCACTCAGGAGGAAGCACGATAGTTCCGCCCACATCCAGAGGAGCCCCGTTTCCGCCTCATAGCTCGAGAGGAGGGATCCTTTCCCTGCGAGGTCGGAAAAGAATTCCCGGCGTTCCCGTCGCATCTCAAAAAGAGGCGCTCTCCACAGGAAAGGCGAGAGGAACTCCAGGGACATGCCACCATTCTCCGAGTCCCCCAGATGTCTCAGTCCATTCCAGGGAAACCTGTTTCCCCGCACTGACTCGACTTTCAATCCGAGGATCGACTCACACCACTGTGGCACGTGGGAAAGCCCTGTGGCAAAGCTTCTTGGGAAAGCCTCGTGGGAAAGCCTCGAGGGAAAGCCACAGATCCCTTGATTCACGCGAAGGGAAGCGTGACACTCTGCTACAGCTCGGGAGGAAAGCACACGTGCATGCCCTACTCGAGACGAGGACTGACTGCCCTGGGGAGACTCCAGAAGTACCCCAAGGTCCATGTCAGCACTGGAGAGGAATCCTCTGGTTCTGGCACCGACTCCAACAAGGTCTTAGGCCCCGGCATCGACGGAGAAGAATCCTGAGAGGACACCGGTGCAACTCGCATGGGGACTGGCATTTCCTCAGGCCAACAGAGGCGGTTCCCTGAGTTCCCCGTCATAGGTCGAGAGCACCTGCCGCAACTTGAGAAAATCCAGGTGGTTGTCCTTCCAGAGAGATGGCCCATTTCCGCTGGGCGTCTCGAGGCTTAATCACACCTAAGCTCTGGAATTTCCAAAGGGTCCTTCACACCCTTGCTGCAACTCAGAAGTTCCCCACATACCCGTCTCCATTCGAGAGGAGGCACGAGAGTCCCGCGCACATCAGAGGAGCCCCGTTTCGTCTCATAGCTCGAGAGGAGGGATCCTTTCCCAGCGTGATAGCGAAAGAATTCTCGGGAGTCACTCTCCACAGGAAAGGCGAGAGGAACTCCCTGTCATGCCACCATTCCCAGAGTCCCCCAGATGTCTCAGTCAATTCCAGGAAATCCTGTTTTCCCTGCACTGCCTCGACTTTCAAGCCGAGGATCAACTCACACCATGGTGGTACGTGGGACAGCCCTGTGGGAAAGCCTCGTGGGAAAGCCTCAGGGAAAGCCACAGATCCCTTGATTCAGCGCGAAGGGGAAGCGTGACACTGCTGCTACAGCTCGGGAGGAAAGCGCACGTGCATGGCCCCACTCGAGACGAGGACTGACTCCCCTCGGGAGACTCCAGTAGTACCCCAAAATCCATGTCAGCACTGGAGAGGAATCCTCAGGTTCCGGCACCGACTCCGTACAAGATCTAAGACCCGGCATCAACGGGAGAGGAATCCCGAGAGCCATCGAACAACTCGCATGGAGACTGGCCTTTTCCTCAGGACACGGAGAGGGTCCCTGAGGTCCCCGTCGTAATTCTAGAGCACTGCCACACTCGATAAAATCCAGGAGGTTCTCCCCTCCAGGCGAGATGAGGCCCATTTCCGCTGAGGCGTCTCGAGGCTAATCACACCTAACCTCTGGAACTTCCAAAGGTTCCTTCACACCTTAGCTGCACTCAAGAAGTTCCCGACACACCCGTCTCCACTCCAGAGGAAGCACGTGGGTCCGGCCACATCCAGAGAGCTCCGTTTCCGCCTCCAAGCTAAAGATGAGGGATCCTTCCCCGCTTCCTCGGGATAGAATTCCGACGTTTCGACGCTTCTCAAGAGGAGGCCCACTGCACAGGAAAGGCGAGAAGAACTCATGGGTCGTGCACCATTCCAAGAGTCCCCAGATATCTCAGTCCATTCCAGAGGATCCTGTTTTCCCTGCACTGCTTCGACTTTCTCTCTGAGGATCGACTCACACCACGGTGGCACGTGGGAGGGCCCTGTGGGAAAGCTCGTGGGAAAGCCTTGAGGGAAAGCCACAGATCCTTGATCCACGCGAAGGGAAACGTGACACTGCTGCTACAGCACGGGAGGAAAGCGCACGTGCATGCCCCACTCGAGACGAGGACTGACTCCCCTTGGGAGACTCCAGAAGTACCCCAACATGCATGTCAGCCTTGGAGAGGAATCCTCAGATTCCGGCCCCGACTCCACACAAGGTTTTAGGCCCTGGCATCGACGGGAGTGGAATAGCGACAGCCCTCTAGCAACTCTCATGGGGACTGGCCTTTCCTGAAATCACCAGAGCGGGTCCCTGAGGTCCCCGTCGTAAGTCGAGAGCACCTGCCGCAACTCGGTAAAATCCAGGCGGTTCTCCCCTCCAGGCGAGATGAGGCCCGTTTCCCCTGAGGTGTCTCGAGGCTAATCACACGTGACCTCTGGAACTTTCCAAAGAGTCTTTCACAGTCATGCTGGAACTCAAGAAGTTCCCGACATACCGTCTCCACTCAAGAGGAAGCACGAGTGTCCCGGCCACATCCAGAGGAGCTCCTTTTCCGGCTCGTAGCTCGAGATGAGGCGATCCTTTCCCTGATTGGTCGGGAAAGAATTCCGGCATTCCCATCGCATCTCAAGGGAGGCGCTCTCCAAAGGAAAGGGGAGAGGAACTGCAGGGTCGTGCCACCATTCCGAGACTCACCCAGATGTCTCAGTCATTCCACAGGAACCTGTTTCCCTGCACTGCCTTGGCCTTCATGCCAAGGATCCACTCACTCCACCGTCACATGTGGGACAGCCCTGTGGGAAGCCTAGTGGGAAAGACTCGAGGGAAAGCCACAGATCCCTTGGTCCAGGCATGGGGAAGCGTGACACTGCTGCTACAGCATGGGAGGAAAGGGCACGCTCATGCCCCCACTCGAGACGAGGCCTGACTCCTTGTGGAGACTCGAGAAGTACCACAAAATCCATGTCAGCATGGGAGAGGAATCCTCAGCTTCCGGCCCCGACTCCACACAAGGTCTTAGGCCCCGGCATCGACGGAGAGGAATCACGAGAGGCCCCTAGCAACACGCATGATAACTGGCGTTTCCTGCGGCCGCCAGAGCGGATCCCTGAAGTCCCCGTCGTAACTCGAGAGCACCTGCTGAAACTCGGGAATATCCAGGAGCCTCTCCATTCCAGGCGAGATGAGGCCCATTTCTGCTGAGGCATCTCGAGACTACCACACCTAACATCTGGAACTTCCAAAGGGTCCTTCACACCCTTGCTGCAACTCAAGAGTTCCCCGACATACCCGTTCCTCTTCACATTCAGCCATAATGGTGGTGTCATCTGCATATCTAAGTTTATTGATATTTCTACGGCAATCTTGATTCCAGTTCATGTATCTTCCATCCCAGCATGTTTCATGATGTACTCTGCATATAAGTTAAATAAACAGGGTGACAATATACAGCCTTGACATACTCCTTTTCCTTTTTGGAACCAGTCTGTTGTTCCATGTCCTACTCTAACTGTTGCTTCCTGACCTTCATCCAGATTTCTCAAGAGGCAGGTTAGGTGGTGCTGGTATTCCCATCTCTTTCAGAATTGTGGCTAAAACAACAGTATAAGGACCTTTCCGATGTCAGGCCAAGGAATTGTGTTTCCAGTCATTGAGCCACACCTGATCACTGAGCACAAATTCATGAATCTGTTCCTCAAGGGGGAATGATATTCTTTTTTATACAAACTTAGTTACCTGATTTATTACCTTACCTAATTGTTCCATCTGCTGTGAAATCCCACCCCTTACTTGTGGCAAATCTGCTAACACCCTGCCTCACTGTGGGAGGGGGTCTCCCATAGAAAATTTCATAAGGACAACAACTATGGGAACGTGCAGTTACCCGTAATATGAGTAAGTCTGCGGAAGCAAGCCCATCTATGTAAGTCAGTCTCTATGATCCATTTTGAAAGTGTCTCTTCAAGAGTTTGGTTGTTTCTTTCCACCATTCCCAGAACACTGGGGCCTATATGCTGTATGTAATTTCCACTGATATTTAGAGCTTCACATACCTGTTAATTAACGCGGCTGCAAAGACAGGGCCATTGTCGGATTCTATACTGGTTGGAAACCCAAGTCTGGGAATTATTTCTCAAATCAGCGAGCTACTTCGTTTTCTTTTTCAGATCAGGTAGGGAAGCCTCTGCCCAACCGGAGAAGGTACTACTATTCTAGTAAGTTATGATAACAGGTGACTGCCTTTGCTTTCGCCGAAGGACACTCGCTTTC
>NW_017202102.1:0-6479 GCF_001704415.2 Capra hircus
TTTGCTTCTCGCTTTGCATTTCGGAAGCCAGGGGGAGCCCCACCGCTGTTGTCCTGGGTCTATTGGAGGTTACCGGGTCTATTGGACCCCAGCATGGCACCCGACCCCCTCAGACACACTCCCGCAGCCTCCTTCCCATGGGCAGGACTGTTCTGACCTAGAATGTGTTCCCAAGGCTCAGAAAATGCAGGGAGACACACGGCCTGACTCTGGAACTGAGGCCCCGTTGGAGCAGGCCTGGAGGTCTGACGTCTGAGACGCCAAACACTTGCCTGCAAGATACAGGTGTGAAAACACACTCTCTGGGGCTGCCTTTCCTTCCTCCAAGGAAGAGAGCTTTTTCCAGTCTCCTCCGTGCTGAGTCATACAAGGCTGGAAAGGTCTGGCTTCGAGGGCATTTTTCTCAGCGGCAATGGCCCTGAGGCCCTGCACCCAGGGAGGGATCCTACCCTCCCAGGGGAAGTCAAAGCAACCTCCAAACAGCTGTTCTCTCATGTTTCCTCTTGCAGGAGGGAGCTAGTGAGCCCAGGTCTGTCTGGAACGTTCTTGGATCCTGCGGGAAATCATCCTGGGAGCCCACCTGGATACCAGTCGTAGGGGCTAAAATTCGCATTTTCCTTCCTTGGAGCCCTAACGCAGTACAGCCTAGCAACTGCTTGAAAATCCATCCTGTTGCTGTTTTCTTCCCTCTGACAGAGCGAGCTTTTGCTCCCCATTTGGGATTTCAGAAGCAAGGTGGTGGCCTGCAACTCCTTGCCTGGGGTCCATTGGAGGTGCAAGGTGCCCTCGACCAGGTGACCCCAGCATGACACCTGGCCCCTCAGACACACTCCCGCAGCCTGCTTCCCCATGGGCAGGACTGCTCTCACCTAGGAATGTGTTTGCAAGGCCAGGAAACTGCAGGGAGACACAAGGCCCTGATTCTGGCATTGAGTCTGTTGGAACAGGCCTGCAGGTCTTCTGTCTAACAAGCCAAACACTTGCTGCAAGATACAGGCCTGAAAACACACTCTTGGGCTGCCTTTCCTTCCTCCAAGGAAAGAGAGTTTTCTCAGCCTCCTGTGGGCTGAGAGTCACACAGGGCTGAAAAGCACTTGCTGGGAGATTATTTTTCATTGGCCATGGCCCCTGAGGCCCTGTGCTCAGGAGGGCTCCCTCCCTCCCAGGGAAAGTCAAAGGAAGCTCCAAACGGCTGTTCAATCATGTTTCTGAGAGAGTCATTGCCAAGGCAGGTTTCTAAGAAGTTCAAGGGTCCCCAAGGAGAGAGGGGTCTAGAATTCTCAAGGAGGAAGGAAGGACAAACTGTTTTTCCCTCTACATTCCTTAGGATTATATAACAATCATGCATCCTTCTTGAGGACGGTCTCTGGAAAAAACCTTCTGGCTAATCCTGTTATCTTAAAATGTCAATTATGGGAGTAGGTCTAGTGAGTCTTTACAACCTCCAGACATTCTTTTGTTCGTTGTCATAACTTATTGGAGAGTATATAACTCCATTACTAACACTAGCAAGGGGTACGCTTTCTGCCCCTTGTGATGTCTCTGTCAGAAGCTTTCTCTATCTCCTTTCTCCTTTAATAAAACTCTATTGCACAAAAGCTCTGAGCAATCAAGCCTCGTCTTGGGCCCTGGATTGAATTCTTCTCCTCCATAAGCCAAGAATCCCAGCATCTTTTCGTGGTTCAGCAACAATATTTCATTTCCTCTGCAGGAGAGAGCTAGTGAGCTTAGGTCTGTCTGGAACATTCTTGAATCCTGTGGGGAAAATATCCTGTGCACACATCTGGATACTGGGCCTAGAGGCCAAAATTCGCATTTCTTTCCCGGGGAGCCCTAACGTGGTGTGACTTAGCAACTGCTTGAAAATCCATCCCATTGCTGTTTTCCTCCTTCTGACAGAGCTAGCTTTGTTCCCTGCTTTGGGATGTCTCAACCGAAGGGCCGGTCCATAGCTACTCGCCTGGGGCCCATTGGATGTGCAAGGTGCCCTCGACTAGGTGACCCTAGCATGGCACTCAGCCCGCTCAGACACACTCCCGAGGCTTCTTTCTCATGGGAAGCACTGCTCCAACCTAGGAATGTGTCTGCAATGCTTGGAAAGTGCAGTGAGACACACAGCCCTGACTCTGCAATTGAGGCCCTCAGAGCAAGCCTGCAGCTCTGATGTCTGAGAGAAGCAAAACACTTGCTGCAAAGAGAGGCCTGAAAACACACTCTCTGTGGATGACTTTCCTTCCTCTAAGGAAGATAGTTTTCCCAGTCTCCTGCTTCCTGAATGTCACACAGCTGGAATGCGCTTGCTTGGAGGTCGTGATTCAGTGGCAATGACCCCTGAGGCCCTTTGCCCAGGGAGGGCTCCCACACTCACAGGCAAATCAAAGCAACTTCCAAGTGAGTCAGCTCTTCACATCAAGTGGCCAAAGTATTGGAGTTTCAGGTTCAGTATTAGTCCTTCCAATGTATATTCAGACCTGATTTCCTTTATTAGGATGGTGGTTGCGTCTCCTTGTAGTCTAAGCGACCTACAAGCATCTTCTCCAACACCACAGTTCAAAAGCATCCAATTTTCAGCTGTCACTTTCTTTATAGTACATCTTTCATATCCATCCATGACATATGGAAAAACCATAGCCTTGACTGGATGGATCTTTGTTGGCAAAGCAACGTCTCGGCTTTTTAATATGCTGTCTAGTTTGGTCATCACTTTTCTTCCAAGTCATAAATACGTTTTAAGTTCATGGAGGCAGCCATCACCTGCAGTGATTTCCAAGCCCCCAAAATAGTCTGCTGCTGTTTCCAATGTTTTCCCATCTATTTGCCATGAAGTGATGAGACTGGATGCAATGATTTTAGTTTTCTGAATGCTGAGCTTTAAGCTAACTTTTTCACTCTCCTCTTTCACTTTCATCAGGAGACTCTTTAGTTCTTCTTCACTTTCTGCCATAAGGGTGGTGTCATCTGCATATCTGAGATTCTTGATATTTCTCCCAGCAATCTGGATTCCAGCGTGTGCTTCCTCCAGCCCAGTGTTTCTCATGATGTACTCTGCATATAAGTTAAATAAGCAGGGTGACAATACACTGCCTTGACATATTCCTTTTCCTATTTAGAACCAGTCTGTTGTTCCATGTCCAGTTCGAACTGTTTCTTCCTGACCTGCATACAGGTTTCTCAAGAGACAGGTCAGGTGGTCTGGTATTCCCATCTCTTTCAGAATTTTTCCCAGTTTATTGTGATCCACACAGTCAAAGGCTTTGGCATAGTCAATAAAGCAGAAATAGATGTCTTTTTTTCTGGAACTCTCTTGCTTTTTCAATGATCCAGTGGATGTTGGCAGTTTGATCTCTGGTTTCTCTGCATGTTTTTTAAATCCCTCTTGAACATTTGGAAGTTCACAGTTCATGTGAACTTGGAGAATTTTTGAGCATTACTTTACTAGTGTGTGAGATGAGTGCAATTGTGCAGCAGCTTGAATATTCTTTGTCATTGCCTTTCTTTGGGATTGGAATGAAAACTGACCTAATGACTAGATGTTTTCAATTGCATATGCTGAAAGAACTGGCTGTGCAGTTTTGAAGAAAAAAAAATCATTTTAACCCATTTTCTCTGAAGTGCAAGGCATATCATGGCCATCCCTGAATCATAAAGTCACCTTTTCTTTATGTAGTCATAGTTTCATGCCTAAATTATAGGCCAACTCGTGCTCAAATGGACTCTGATGTCAGGGGCAGATCAACTAATAAAAAGCTTGGATTGTCCTCTGGAGGAAAGTGAGATCTTCTCTGAGAAGGTTAAGGGAACTTGCAAGAGTGGGGAAAGCTTAGTCCATCCTACATGTACCAAAATCTTAAATAAGGCTTATTTACTTTACCGAAGTAAAAAAACAGATGATGAAAACAATTATAAATCAATGAAAGGTAAAGAAATCCATAGTCTGTTATCAAAAATTGCATTCTAAGAAAACTTTGTTCTCTTAACCTAGAGAGGAGACTAAATTCCATCTGGTACCAGCTTACCAGAAGACAAACAAACAAACAAACAAATTATCGGTAAGCTTAAAAAAAAGTATATTCCATATATCTTGAAGTAGCAGTATTTCTGCAAAGGCATCAGTGTGAAACCATAGAGGACATGGTTAAAACCTGATTAAATAGAAATTGACAATGTAATCTGGTCACTGCTGCGACTTGAAATGCTTTAATATGATAACTGGAATTATAACTGACAGCATTTGACCAGGACATATCAGATTTTCACGGATGTCAGATAATTTCTAGGATATCTATATTAGGAACTGAAGGAATCTTTGAACCTAGGAAAAAAACAACAGTCTCAAAGGCCCTTGCTGAATCATCTATCAGCAAGGAATGTCTTTGCAAGGATCGCAAAGTGAAGGGAAAATACACCGACCTGCCTCTGCAACTTTGGTCCTCTGAGCAGATCTGGAGGTCTCCCTTTGTATAAGCTAACCTGTTCCTTCCAAATAGAGGTTTGCAACACAAAACAAGTGGCCGCCTATTCTTCCCGAAGGAGGCTCTCTTTCCCCACATCCTGCGAACACCCTTTCCCAGCCTCCTGGAAAAGCGCTTCTTGCAGTTCCTTTCAGAAAATCCTATGGACGGAGAAGCCTGGTAGGCTGCAGTCCGTGGGTCGCTGAGGGTCGGACACGACTGAGCGACTGCACTTTCATTTTCACTTTCATGCATTGGAGAAGGCAATGGCAACCCACTTACTGTTCTTGCCTGGAGAATCCCAGGGACGGGGAGCCTAGTGGGCTACCGTCTATGGCGTCGCACAGAGTCGAACACGACTGAAGCAACTTAGCAGCAGCAGCAGCAGCAGTTCCTTTCTTAGGGCAGTTATCCCTGAGATTGGGACCTGGAAAGGCAGAGCCACCTCCACACACACGTCTTTTCTGTCCCCTTTCCTCTGGAGGAGAGCTCTAGTGAGCCTAGGTCTGTCAGGAAAATTCTTGGCTTTGACGGGATCCCCCCGGTGTGTGAACCTGCATACCCGACCTAGGGGCCACAGGGCACCTGTTTTGCTCGAGTGGGTCCTGGAGGGGTGCAGCATAGCAAGAGCTTAAAAATCCATCCAATTTGTCTTTTTTTTTTTTACCTCGGAGAGAACGAGTTTGCTCCACCTCCACCCTTTGGCAGTGTGGAGGGAAGAGGCACCACCCTCTCCCAAAGGGGACATAGGCCTACCAGGAGAGAAAGGCCCCTTGAGGAGCTGAGCCCAGGTAGGCAGCCAGTGATGTCAAGCACACTCCCGCTGCTTGCTTCTTCATGGGCACTCCCACGATCTGCTAGGAATGTCTTTGCAAGGATCTCAAAGGGAAGGGGAGATACATGGCCCTGTCTCTGGAACTTCAGTCCTCTGAGCAGATCTGGAGGTCTTGAGTTGTATAAGCAAACCTGTTCCTTCCAAATAGA
Source organism: Capra hircus (assembly GCF_001704415.2). Classification (NCBI taxonomy): domain Eukaryota; kingdom Metazoa; phylum Chordata; class Mammalia; order Artiodactyla; family Bovidae; genus Capra; species Capra hircus. The sequence goes on from NW_017202102.1 coordinate 5,436, forward strand.
GGCTTGCAAACACACCCCCGGTGGTTGCCTCTTCTTCCCCGAAGAAGTCTTTCCCCACATGCTGCGAACTCCCTGTCCCAACCTCCAAGAATAGCGCTTCTTGCCATTCCTTTCTTAGAGGCAGTTATCCCTGAGCTTGGGCCGTAGGGTAGCCCCACACTCACAGGGAAAGGCAAAGACTCCTCCATACATCTCCTCTATCCCCTTTGCTCTGGAGGAGAGCTCTAGTGAGCCTAGGTCTTTCAGGAAAATTCTTGGCTTGGACAGGATCTCACCCTGTTTGTGAACCTGCATACCCAACCAGGGGCCACAGAGCACCTGTTTCAGTAAAGTGGGCCCTGAAAGGTGCAGCCTAGCAAGAGCTTGAAAATCCATTCAATTGCTGTTTTTGTACCTCTGACAGAGCGAGCTTGGCTCCACCCTTTGGCTGAGGAGAAAAGAGGCATGACACCCTCCCCAAGGGACATGGGGCCTACTTCGAGAGGAAAGGCCCCTTGTGGAGCTGAGGCCAGGAAGGCACACAGTCGTGTCAAACACACTCCCACTGCTTGCTTCTTCAGGGGCACTCCCGCTATCAGCTAGGAATGTCTTTGCAATGATCACAAAGGGAAGGGAGATACAGGGCCCTGCTTCTGGACCTCCGGTGCTCTGAGCAAATCTCGAGGTCTCCCGTCCAAGGTCAAGTTCAAGGTCAAGGTCAAGGTTCAAGTTCAAGTTCAAGTTCAAGCTCAAGATCAAGTGAAGTTTAAGTTCAAGTTCAAGGTCAACTTCAAGTTCAAGGTCAAGGTCAAGTTTCAAGTTCAAGTTCAAGGTCAAGTCAAGTTCAAGTTCAAAGTGAAGTTCAAGGTCAAGGTCAAGGTCAAGTTTCAAGTTCAAGGTCAGTCAAGTTCAAGCTTCAAGGACAAGTTCAAGTTAAGGTCAAGTTCAAGTTCAAGTCAAGTTCAAGTTCAAGTTCAAGTTCAAGTCAAGTTCAAGTTCAAGTCAGTCAAGTTCAAGTTCTTCAAGTCAAGTTCAAGTTCAAGTCAAAGTCAAGATTCCAAGTTC
>NW_017202103.1:0-6479 GCF_001704415.2 Capra hircus
TCTGAGTTGCAGCAAGGGTGTGAAGGACCCTTTGGAAGTTCCAGAGGTTAGGTGTGATTAGCCTCGAGACGCCTCAGCGGAAATGAGCCTCATCTCGCCTGGAGGGGAGAACCTCCTGGATTTTCTCGAGTTGCAGCAGGTGCTCTCAACTTACGACGGGGACCTCAGGGACCGCGCTCTGGTGGCCTCAGGAAAGGCCAGTCCCCATGCGAGTTGCTCGGGGCCTCACGGATTCCTCTCCCGTCTATGCGGGGCCTAAGACCTTGTGTGGAGTCGGTGCCGGAACCTGAGCATTCCTCTCCAGTGCTGACATGGATCTTGGGGTACTTCTGTAGTCTCCCCAGTGAGTCAGTCCTCGTCTCGAGTGGGGGCATGCACATGTGGTTTCCTCCCGATCTGTAGCAGCAGTGTCACGCTTCCCTATCCGTGGATCAAGGGATGAGGGGCTTTCCCTCGAGGCTTTCCCACGAGGCTTTCCCACAGAGCTGTCCCATGTGCCACCGTGGTGTGAGTCGATCCTCGGCTTGAAAGTCGAGGCAGTGCAGGGAAAACAGGTTTCCCTGAATGGACGGAGACATCTGGTTGACTCTGGGAATGGTGGCACGACCCTGGAGTTCCTCTCGACTTTCTGTGGAGATCGCCTCCTCTTGAGATGCGACGGGAACGCCAGGGAATTCTTTCCCGACCCACGCAGGGAAAGGATCCCACCTCTCGAGTTAGGAGACGGAATCGGGGCTCCTCTGGATGTGGCCGGGACTCTCGTGCTTCCTCTCAAGTGGAGACGGGTATGTCGGGGAACTTCTTGAGTTGCAGCAATGGTGTGAAAGACCATTTGAAGTTCCAGTTATTAGAAGTGATTAGCCTGGAGACGCCTCAGCGGAAATGGGCCTCATGTCGCCTGGAGGGGAGGACCTAATGTATTTTCTCAAGTTGCGGCAGGTGCTCTCGACTTACGACGGGGACCTCAGGGACCCGCTCTGGTGGCCTCATGAAAGGCCAGTCCCCATGCGAGTTGCTAGGGGCCTCTCGGATTCCTCTCCCGTCGATGCCGGGGCCTAAGACATTGCGTGGAATCGGTGCCAGAACTGAGGATTCCTCTCCAGTGCTGACATGGATCTTGGGATACTTCTGGAGTCTCCCCAGGGAGTCAGTCCTCCTCTCGAGTGGGGGCATGCACGTGCGCTTTCCTCCCCGAGCTGTAGCAACAGTGTCGCGCTTCCCTTCGCGTGGATCAAGGGATCTGTGGCTTTCCCTCGAGCTTTCCCACGAGGCTTTCCCACGAAGCTTTCCCAAAGGGCTCGCTGTCACACGTGCCACCTGGTGTGTGTCGATCCTCGGCTTGAAAGTCGAGGCAGTGCAGGGAAAACAGGTTTCCCTGCAATTGACTGAGACATCTGGTTGACTCTGGGAATGGTGGCACGAACCTGGAGTTCCTCTCGCCTTTCCTGTGGAGAGCGCCTCCTCTTGAGATGCGACCGGAACGCCGGGAATTCTTTCCCGACCACGCAGGGAAAGGATACCTCCTCTCAAGCTAGGAGGCGGAAACGGGGCTCCTCTGGATGTGGCCGGGACTCTCGTGCTTCCTCTGAAGTGGAGACGGTATGTCGGGGAACTTCTTGAGTTGCAGCAAGGGTGTGAAAGGAACCTTTGGAAGTTCCAGATGTTAGAACTGATTACCCTCCGAGACGCCTCAGCGGAAATGGGCCTCATCTCGCCTGGAGTGGAGAACCTCCTGTATTTTCTCGAGTTGCGGCAGGTGCTCTCGACTTACGACGGGGACCTCAGGGACCCGCTCTAGTGGCCTCAGGAAAGGCCAGTCCCCATGCGAGTTGCTCGGGGGCCTCTCAGGATTCCTCTCCCGTCGATGCCGGGGCCTAAGATCATTGTGTGGAGTCGGTGCCGGAACCTGAGGATTCCTCTCCAGTGCTGACATGGATCTTGGGGTACTTCTGGAGTCTCCCCAGGGGAGTCAGTCCTCGTCTCGAGTGGGGGCATGCACGTGCGCTTTCCTCCCGAGCTGTAGCAGCAGTGTCACGCTTCCCTTCGCGTGGATCAAGGGATCTGTGGCTTTCCCTCGAGGCTTTCCCACGAGGCTTTCCCATGAGGCTTTACCACGAGGCTTTCCCACGAGGCTTTCCCACAGGGCCGTCCCACGTGCCACCGTGGTGTGAGTCGATCCTCGGCTTGAAAGTCGATGCAGTGCTGGGAAAATAGGTTTCCCTGGAATGGACTGAGACATCTGGAGGACTCTGGGATTGGTGGCACGACCCTGGAGTTCCTCTCGCCTTTCCTGTGGAGAGCGCCTCCTGTTGAGATGCGACGGAAATGCCGGGGAATTCTTTCCCGACCACGCAGGGAAAGGATCCCTCCTCTCGAGCTAGGTTTCGGAAACGGGGCTCCTCTGGATGTGGGCGGGTCTCTTGTGCTTACACTCGAGTGGAGACGGATATGTCGGGGAACTTCTTGAGTTGCAGCAAGGGTGTGAAAGACCCTTTGTAAGTTCCAGAGGTAGGTGTGATTAGCCTCAAGACGCCTCAGCGAAAATGGGCCTCATCTCGCCTGGATGGGAGAACCTCCTGGATTTTCTCGAGTTGCGGCAGGTGCTCTCGACTTACGACGGGGACCTCAGGGACCCGCTCTGGTGGCCTCAGGAAAGGCCAGTCCCCATGCGAGATGCTCGGGGACCTCTCGGGATTCCTCTCCCGTCGATGCAGGGGCCTAAGATATTGTGTGGAGTGGGTGCCGGAACCTGAGGATTCCTCTCCAGTGCTTACGTGGATCTTGGGGTACTTCTGGAGTCTCCCCAGGGGAGTCAGTCCTCGTCTCGAGTGGGGGCATGCACGTGTGCTTTCCTCCCGAGCTGTAGGAGCAGTGTCACGCTTCCCTTCTGGTGTATGAAGGGATCTGTGGCTTTCCCTCGAGGCTTCCCCACGAGGCTTTCCCACGAGGCTTTCCCACAGGGCTGTCCCACGTGCCACTGTGGTGTGAGTCGATCCTCGTCTTGAAAGTCGACGCAGTGCAGGGAAAACAGGTTTCCCTGTAATGGACTGAGACATCTGGGGGACTCTGGGAATGGTGGCACGACCCTGGAGTTCCTCTCTCCTTTCCTGTGGAGAGCGCCTGCTCTTGAGATGCGTCGGGAACGCCGGGAATTCTTTCCCGACCACGCAGGGAAAGGATCGCCCCTCTCGAGCTAGAAGGCGGAAACGGGGCTCCTCTGGATGTAGGCGGGACTCACGTGCTTCGTCTCGAGTGGAGACGGGTATGTCGGGGAACTTCTTGAGTTGCAGCAAGGGTGTGAAGGACCCGTTGGAAGTTCCAGAGGTTAGGTGAGAATAGCCTCGAGACGCCTATGCGGAAATGGGCCTCATCTCGCCTGGAGGGGAGAATCTCTTGGATTTTCTCGAGTTGGGGCAGGTGCTCTCGACTCACGACGGGGACCTCAGGGACCCGCTCTGGTGGCCTCAGGAAAGGCCATTCCCCTTGCGAGTTGCTCGGGGGCCTCTCGGGATTCCTCTCCCGTCGATGCCGGGGCCTAAGACCTTGTGTGGAGTCAGTGCCGGAACCTGAGGATTCCTCTCCAGTGCTGACATGGTTCTTGGGGTACTTCTGGAGTCTCCCCAGGGGAGTCAGTCCTCGTCTCGAGTGGGGGCACGCACGTGCGCTTTCCTCCCGTGCTGTAGCAGCAGTGACACCCTTCCCTTCGCGTGGATCAAGGGATCTGCGCCTTTCCCTCGAGGCTTTCCCACGAGGCTTTCCCACGATGCTTTCCCACAGGGTTGTCCCACGTGCCACTGTGGTGTGAGTCGATCCTCAGCTTGAAAGTCGAGGCAGTGCAGGGAAAACAGGTTTCCCTGGAATGGACGGAGATATTTGGTTGACTCTGTGAATGGTGGCAGGACCCTGGAGTTCCTCTCGCCTTTCCTGTGGAGAGCGCCTCCTCTTGAAATGCGACGGGAACGCCGGGAATTCTTTCCCGACCACGCAGGGAAAGGATCCCACCTCTCGAGTTAGGAGACGGAAACGGGGCTCTTCTGGATGTGGCCGGGACTCTCGTGCTTCCTGTCAAGTGGAGACGGTTATGTCGGGGAACTTCTTGAGTTGCAGCAAGGGTGTGAAGGACCCTTTGGAAGTTCCAGATGTTAGAATTGATTAGCCTCGAGACGCCTCAGCGGAAATGGGCCTCATCTCGCCTGGAGGCGTGAACCTCCTGTATTTTTCTCGAGTTGCGGCAGGTGCTCTCGACTTATGACGGGGACCTCAGGGACCCGCTCTAGTGGCCTCAGGAAAGGCCAGTCCCCACGCGAGTTGCTCGGGGGCCTCTCGGGATTCCTCTCCCGTCGATGCCGGGGCCTAAGATCTTGTGTGGAGTCGGTGCCGGAACCTGAGGATTCCTCTCCAGTGCTGACATGGAACTTGGGTACTTCTGGAGTCTCCCCAGGGCAGTCAGTCCTCGTCTCGAGTGGGGGCATGCACGTGCTCTTTTCTCCCGAGCTGTAGCAGCAGTGTCCCGCTTCCCTTCGCGTGGATAAAGGGATCTTTTTCTTTCCCTCGAGGCTTTACCACGAGGCTTTCCCACAGGGCTATCCCACCTGCCACCGTGGTGTGAGTCGATCCTCGGCTTGTAAGTCGAGGCAGTTCAGGGAAAACAGGTTTCCTTGGAATGGACTGAAACATCTGGGGACTCTGGGAATGGTGGCACGACCCTGGAGTTCCTCTCGCCTTTCCTGTGGAGAGCGCCTCCTCTTGAGATGCGAAAGAATCGCCGGGAATTCTTTCCCGACCACGAAGGGAATGGATCCCGCCTCTCGAGCTAGGAGGCGGAAACGGGGGCTCCTCTGGATGTAGGCGGGACTCTCGTGCTTCCTCTCGAGTGGAGACGGGAATGTTGCGGAACTTCTTGAGTTGCAGCAAGGGTGTGAAGGACCATTTGGAAGTTCCAGAGTTTAGGTGTGAATAGCCTCGAGACGCCTCAGCGGAAATGGGCCTCATCTCACCTGGAGGGGAGAACCTCCTGGATTTTCTCGAGTTGTGGCAGGTGCTCTCTACTTACGACGGGACCTCAGGGACCCGCTCTGGTGGCCTCAGGAAAGGCCAGTCCCCATGCGAGTTGCTCGGGGGCCTCACGGGGGCCTCTCGTATTTCCTCTCCCGTCGATGCTGGGGCCTAAAACCTTGTGTGGAGTCAGTGCCGGAACCTGAGGGTTCCTCTCCAGTGCTGACATGGATCTTGGGGTACTTCTGGAGTCTCCCCAGGGGAGTCAGTCCTCGTCTCGAGTGGGTGCATCCACGTGCGCTTTCCTTCCGAGCTGTAGCAGCAGTGTCGCACTTCGCTTCGCGTGGATCCAGGGATCTGTAGCTTTCCCTCGAGGCTTTCCCACGAGGCTTTCCCACAGGGCTGTCCCACGTGCCACCGTGGTGTGAGTCGATCCTCGGCTTGAAAGTGGAGGCAGTGCAGGGAATACAGGTTTCCCTGGAATGGACTGAGACATCTGGGGGACACTGGGAACGGTTGCACGACCCTGGAGTTCCTCTCGCCTTTCCTGTGGAGAGCGCCTCCCTTGAGATGCGACGGAAATGCCGGGAATTCTTTTCCCGACCACGCAGGGAAATGATCCCTCCTCTCGAGTTTGGAGGCGGACACCGGGCTCCTCTGGATGTAGGCGGGACTCTCGTGCTTCCTCTCGAGTGAAGACGGGTATATCGGGAACTTCTTGAGTTGCAGCAAGGGTGTGAAGGACCCTTTCGAAGTTCCAGAGTTTAGGTGTGATTAGCCTCGAGACGCCTCAGCGGAAATGTGCCTCATCTCGCCTGGACGGAGAACCTCCTGGATTTTCTCGAGTTGCGGCAGGTCTCTCGACTTACGACGGGGACCTCAGGGGAACCGCTCTGGTGGCCTCAGTAAAGGCCAGTCCCCATGCGAGTTTGCTCGGGGGCCTCTCGGATTCGTCTCCCCGTCGATGTCAGTGCCTCAAACCTTGTGTGGAGTCGGTGCCGGAACCTGAGGATTCCTTTGCAGTGCTGACAAGGATCTTGGGTACTTCTCCAGTCTCCCCACTGGAGTCATTCCTCATCTCGAGTGGGGCATGCACGTGCGCTTTCCTCCCGAGCTGTCACAGCAGTTGTCCCGCTTCCCTTCCTTCGCGTGGATCAAGGTATCTGCGGCTTTCCCTCGAGGCTTTGCCACGAGTCTTTTCTCGAGGCTTTCCCACGAGACTTTCCCAAAGGGCTGTCCCACGTGCCACTGTGTTGTTGTGTCGATCCTAGGCTAGAAAGTCGAGGCAGTGCAGGAGAAAACAGGTTTCCATGGAATGGACTGAGACATCTGGGGGCCTCTGGGAATGGGTGCACGAATCTGGACTTCCTCTCGCTTTCCTGTGGAGAGCGCCTCCTCTTGAGATGAGACGGGAACTCCGGGAAATACTTGACCGACCACTCAGTGAAAGGATCCCTCCTCTCGAGCTAGGACAGTAACGGGGC
>NW_017202104.1:0-6478 GCF_001704415.2 Capra hircus
CACAAAGAACAACAACTGAGCAACTAACATTTTCACTTTATCTCATTATGTGAACCCATATTAAACTCATCACTTAGAACTTTAAAATATCAAATCTCACTGCATCCGACAGGGTTGGGAAGACACACAGAAACAGACAGTAAGTAGTCACCTGCACACAAGATATAGGCTTCCTCCTTTGGAGAGCATGAAGTATAATTCCAAGGGTCAGAAGGACACTGCCAGAGAGAGGTGTCTGTTTTCCGACAGCGGATTCCATCCACCCACCGGGGTCTAGAACCTTCCCTGAGACCAACAGAAGAGTTCAGGATTCCACTGTCCCCACAGCCAAGCTGTCTGCAGATCATGGACACAGTGATGTCTTCCATGGGGCTGCGGCAGACACTGCCCCAGGTCCCATTGTAGAAAACTTCCAGCCACCCCAGCACACTGCTGGTCCTCGCTCACCATCCTGAGGGCCAGGAACTCTAAGGTTGAAAGGGGAGGATACAGGACACAGTAAAAACTTTGCTGGATGTTCTGGTTTTCCTTTCTTCCAGAAATGGTGAACATTCATCTCTGACCTTGTTCAAGAGATACCCACTAGATGACAAGACAGACATCACCTCCCTTTAACTGACTTTGTCCATTTGTGTCTGTCTTTCTATTTCTACCACAATGGCGTAGTGGATATGAACTGAGAGGAAGACCAACCTACACGGGTGCTATTCAGGGAGGAGCAGCTGAATCCTGCTTCCTGATGAAATCTTTAAAGAGTATGTCAAATGTGAAAATTAGGGAAATAAGGATAATAATTAACCCAAAAATGTCCACATCCCCAGATTCTGCAACCTGTGAATATGTTACCATACCTGACAAGAGGGATTTACAGATGTGATTTAAGGTAAGGACCTCGGGATGGTGAGATGATGTATTAACAATGTGAGCCCAGTCTAAATCATATCCTTAGACCACTCTCCTTAAACGTGGAATACTTTTCTTAGCTCTGGCTAGAAAGAGAGACGTGACTCTGGATAGTGGCTGGAGGCCTGCAGCATTGCTGGTCTGATAATGGATGAAGGGTGCTGTAGAAGAAGGAATGTAGGTGGTTTCAAGAAGTTTGAAAAGGCAAGAAACAGATTCTCCCCTAGAGCGCAAAAGTGATGCGGCCCTGCTGGCGCCTTGATCCGCCCAGTGAGACCCCTGCTGGACATCTAAGCTAGAGAAGAGTAAGGAAAAAATATATGTTGTTTTAAACCACTTATGGGTAAACTGTTGAGGAAGCAAACAGAAACTAGTACCGTGGGTTTAAATTTTTTGTATGTAACTGGAGAGAGAGCCCTGCTTTCAAGAAAAACTGTTAGAAAAGGCTCTGCCAGGAGACACTGCTGAGAAGAAAGGACCAGAACCTCAGCTGCTGCAGAAGAAAGTGAAAGCACCTCGTCTTCATGTCTGCTGGAAAGACAGGCTCCATGGGAGGAAGCCTCCTTCTCTGCTCCTTTCAGCATCTCTCCCTCAGGGCTCAGACCCCCGTCTTCCATGGCCCCCACCCTCCTCCAGCCTGTGGACAGTGTGCAGCGCGGACCTGAGCAGATGACCCCCCGCGTCCTGCTTGTGTCTGCAGTCGTGCTGCCCCCAGCCCCGGGAAGGGCACCTCCACACGTGGGACTCCTTTCCTGTGCAGTTCACGTCGTCCAGCCAGATGGGCCCTGATCCTGCCCCGAAGTGAGCAGACCCCGTGGCATTGAGGCTTCTCCACAGCCCAGCTGCCTGCACACCACGCGGGCATCGTCCAGGTCCCAGCCGTCATCACAGATGGTGCCCCAGGAGCCCTGGTCAAGGATCTCCACTCTCCCGGCACAGGGACCGGCTCCGTCCACCAGGCGGAGCTGTCTGCTGTCTGAGGAAGGAGAAATGGAACAGTGGGGCCCTGACCCCAAGGGTTGAGAAGGGTCTTCTGTCCTGTGGGACCCTCACCTGAGCAGTAGGGGGCGCTCTCCACTGAGGCCGCAGAGCCGGCTGGTTCTGCCATAGAGTCATTGCACGGGGGCAGCACCTGGGTCTGGTTTCCTGAAGAAACAATAATGATCAAAAGTCTGGAAGGGTTGAAGAACAGGAAACTGATTTAAGGAAAATAATGAGCTACTGATGGAGCCTAAAATGAGAGCTGTGACCCAGCAGTAAAGTTATCATACTCTTCGTGTTCACCTTCTCCCTGGAGAGTTCTGCTTCTGACAGTACCACAATTTCTGTTCTAACCCAAGTGTTGCTGTAAGAATGAGTTAAGTGAGTTGTATCCCTAAATTTATCCCTGTGCTGTGCTTAGTCGCTCAGTCATGTCTGACCCTTTGTAACCCCTTGGACTAGAGACCACCAGTATCCTCTGCCCATAGGATTTTTCAGGCAAGAATAGTTGCCAAGCCCTCCTCCAGGGATCTTCCCAACCCAGGGATCAAACCCTGGTCTTCCGCACTGCAGGCGGATTTTTTACCATCTGAGCCACCAGGGAAGCCCAAATCTATCCCTAAGAAAAGCAAAACAAAATTCGTTCTGTAGGATCTCTACAATTTCTTCAATGTGTATCTTTAGAACAAACACTTCTATAAAATAGATCTCGTGAGAAACAGAAAGGAAAAAGGAGACATTAGAAACATTTTCACAGGTTTTTCAGCTGCTAGAGGTAGCTGAGGATAATATATGTAGCCACGGTTAAAGTGCTTATAGAATTAATTGACAAAATGTGCATCTTTGCAGAGAAATGATAACAAAAACCAAATACTTCTAGAGCTGAAAAACTTCTTAGCTGCAATTAAGACTAAAGAATAAGTGTATTTAAAAAATAAAAAAAAAATAAGTGTAGCCGCACATTAGCTCAGCATAAAGTAGAAACATCAGAATGCAAAATCAGAGGATATTCTTCAATTAATTCAGGTCACATAGCAAGAGTTCTGGTTATATTGTTGTATGGCAGTTTTTCCAAAAAACTTAGTTCACTTCAGTTCAGTCCCTCAGTCATGTCCAACCCTTTGTGACCCAATTAACTGCAGCTTGCCTGGTTTCCCTGTTCATCACCAACTTCTGGAGCTTGCTCAAACTCATGTCCATCAAGTCGGTGATGCCATCCAAGCATTGCATCCTCTGTCATCCTCTTTTCCTCCTGCCCTCAATCTTTCCCAGAATCAGGGTCTTTTCCAATGAGTCAGCCCTTCTTATTAGGTGGCCAAACTATTGAAGATTCAACTTCAGTATCAGTCCTTCCAATGAATATTCAGGACTAATTTCCATTAGGATCCACTGGTTTGATCTCATTGCAGTCCAGGGGACTCTCAAGGGTCTTCAACAGCACAGTTCAAAAGCATCAGTTCTTCAATGCTCAACTTTCTTTATGGTCCAAATTTTACATCCATACATAACTACTGGAAAAACCACAGCTTTGACTAGATGGACCTTTGTCAGCAAAGTAATGTGTCTGCTTTTTAATATGCTGTCTAAGTTGCTCATAGCTTTTCTTGCAAGGCGCAAGCATCATTTAATTTCATGGCTGCAGTCATCATCTGCAGTGATTTTGGAGCCCAAGAAAATAGTCTGTCACTGTTTCCATTGTTTCCTCATTTATTTGCCATGAAATGATGGGACGAAATACCATGATCTTTGTTTTTTGAATGTTGAGTTTTAAGCCAGCATTTTCACTCTCCTCTTTCACTTTCATCAAGAGGCTCTTCAGTTCCTGTTCGCTTTCTGCCATAAGGGTGGTGTCATCAGCATATCTGAGATTATTGATATTTCTCCTAACAATCTTGATTCCAGTTTGTGCTTCATCCAGCCAAGCATTTCACCTGATGTACTCTGCATATAAGTTAAATAAGCAGGGTGACTATATACAGTCTTGACGTACTCCTTTCCCAATTTGGAAACAGTCTGTTGTTCCATGTCCAATTCTAACTTTTGCTTCTTGACCTGCACACAGATTCATCAAGAGGCAGCTAAGAGGTCTAGTATTTCCATTTCTTTAAGAATTTTCCACAGATTGTTGCGATTCACAAAGTCAAAGCCTTTGGCATAGTCAATGAAGCATAAGTAGAGGTTTTTCTGGAACTCTCTTGCTTTTTCTATAATCCAACAGATGTTGGGAATTTGATCAATATGAAAAGGTAAAACTTAGTAGCTGAAGAAAAAAATATGTACTTAATTTTGCTTATGACTTTGGGTCATTAATCAGGAAAAACTCAGTTTGGCAGTCTTTCAGTGGGATCTTTCAGTGCTGCAATTAGATGTCACCTGGAGCTGAATTCATTTAAAGACTTGATTGAACTCTGGTTCTGTAAGGAAATTCCCAGAACTGTTCTAAGGATAAAGGAACATCATGTCTTCAACTGAATTCAGAAAGAATTTACATATTCAGGAAGAAATGAGGGAGAAGGGGAACAGAGAAGGAAGGACACACACACACAGAGATTAAAGCAAAATATTGATACTAACAATTAGAAACCCAGGTAAAGGTCATAAAGGAATTTTATATTGTTTTCCCAACATTTTTATGTCTCAACATACATCAAAATTGAAAGAATTAAAAGGTGAAAAGTCAAAGAAAATTCATTGCCAGGACACTTTCACAAAAATACTCATAACATCAAAAATAAAATACCTAGAAGTCCTAGTAGAAGATGGGGAAAATCTCTGAAATTCAGGATCTAACCGAATGGAGGCATGTATTATGTCAATGATTTGGAAAACTCAACATTGTCAATGTCAATCATCCTCAAATTTCTATGTCTACTCTCAAATTTTTAAATCTAATCTCAATGATACCGTTAAGCTTTTCTTTTGGTGAAAATGACAAGCTGACTTCTAAATTCATACAAATACAAGCAACCAAAAATGAACAGCACAGTTGGTAAGAAAAGCAATGATATTAGAGGAGTTAATATAAAGTAACTCTTGTAAATTATTCAGACTAACTACAAAGTTTGAAATTCAGGGAGATAGTGAAGGACAGGGAAGCCTGGTGTGCTGTAGTCCATGGGGTCACAAAGAGTCAGACATGACATAGCGATTGAACAACAACAACTACGAAGTTATGATAATTAAGAAAATGCAGTATTTGTGAAAGGATAGATAAATGATAACATGGAACAGAATAGAGAGTCTCAAATAAGACAGACATACCAGCCCTTCTGGTTATGATGAAGGCAGCACTGCAGTGCAGAAGAGTCTTTTCAGAAAAAGATTCTGAGTCAATTGGATGTCCATATGACAGAAATGGTAAGGACCTAACAGAAAGCAGAAGATATTAAGAAGAGGTGGCAAGAATACACGGAAGAACTGTACAAAAAGGATCTTCACGACCTGGATAACCATGATGGTGTAATCACTCGTCTAGAGCCAGACATCTTGGAATGTGAAGTCAAGTGGCCTTAGAAAGTATCACTACGAACAAAGCTAGTGGAGGTGATGGAATTCCAGTAGAGCTATTGCAAATCCTGAAAGATGATGCTGTGAAAGTGCTGCAGTCAATATGCCAGCAAATTTGGAAAACTCAGCAGTGGCTACAGGACTGGAAAAGGTCAGTTTTCATTCCAATCCCAAAGAAAGGCAATGCCAAAGAATGCTCAAACAACCGCACAATTGCACTCATCTCACATGCTAGTAAAGTGATGCTCAAAATTCTCCAAGCCAGGCTTCAGCAATACATGAACCCGTGAAATTCCTGATGTTCCAGCTGGTTTTAGAAAGGCAGAGGAACCAGAGATCAAATTGCCAACATCCGCTGGATCATTGAAAAAGCAAGAGAGTTCCAGAAAAACATCTACTTCTGCTTTATTGACTATGCCAAAGCCTTTGACTGTGTGGATCACAATAAACTGTGGAAAATTCTGAAAGAGATGGGAATACCAGACCACCTAACCTGCCTCTTGAGAAATCTGTATGCAGGTCAGGAAGCAACAGTTAGACCTGGACATGGAAAAACAGACTGGTTCCAAATAGGAGAAGGAGTACGTCAAGGCTGTATATTGTCACCCTGCTTCTTTAACTTCTATGCAGAAGTACATCATGAGAAGCGCTGGACTGGAAGAAACACAAGCTGGAATCAAGATTTCCCGGGAGAAATATCAATAACCTCAGATATGCAGATGACACCACCCTTATGGCAGAAAGTGAAGAGGAACTAAAAAGCCTCTTGATGAAAGTAAAAGAGGAGAGTGAAAAAGTTGGCTTAATGCTCACCATTCAGAAAAAAAAGATCATGGCATCCAGTCCCATCACTCCATGGGAAATAGATGGAGAAACAGTGGAAACAGTGTCAGACTTATTTTTTGGGGCTCCAAAATCACTGCAGATGGTGATTGCAGTCATGAAATTAAAAGATGCTTATTCTTTGGAAGAAAAGTTATGAGCAACTTAGATAGCATATTAAAAAGCAGAGAACATTACTTTGCCAACTAAGGTCCATCTAGTCAAGGCGGTGGTTTTTTTCCTGTGGTCATGTATGGATGTGAGA
>NW_017202105.1:0-6478 GCF_001704415.2 Capra hircus
CAAAGAGAATGAGGAGCCAATCACGTTTTCGCCTCCTAGCTCGAGTGGAGGGATCCTTTCCCTGCGTGGTGGGGAAAGAATTCCACAGCGTTCCCGTCGCATCACAAGAGGAGGCGCTCTCCACAGGAAAGGCGAGAGGAACTCCAGGGTCGTGCCACCATTCCCATAGACCCCAGATGTCTCAGTCCATTCCAGGGAAACCTGTTTTCCCTGCACTGCCTCGACTTTCAAGCCGAGGATCGAGTCACACCACGGTGGCCGTGGGGATAGCCCTGTGGGAAAGCCTAGTGGGAAGCCTCGTGGGAAAGCCTCGAGGGAAAGCCACAATCCCTTGATCCCCGCGAAGGGAAGAGCGACACTGCTGCTACAGCTCGGAAGGAAAGCGCACGTGCATGCCACCACTCTAGACGAAGACTGACTCCCTGGGGAGACTGCAGAAGTACCCCAAGATCCATGTCAGCACTGGAGAGAAATCCTCAGGTTCCGGGCACTGTTCCACACAAGATCTTAGGCCCCAACATCGACGGGAGATGAAACCCGAGAGGCCCCCGAGTAACTCGCATGGGACTGACCTTTCCTTGAGGCCACCATAGCGGGTCCCTGAGGTCCCCGTCGTAATCGAGAGCACATGCCGCAACTCGAGAAAATCCAGGAGGTTCTCCCCTCCAGGCGAGATGAGGCCCATTTGCGCTGAGGCGTCTCGAGGCTAATCACACCTAACATCTGTAAATTCCAAAGGGTCCTTCACACCCTTGCTGCAACTCAAGAAGTTACCCGACATACCCGTCTCCACTCGAGAAGAAGCTCGAGAATCCCAACATCCAGAGGAGCCCCGTTTCTGCCTCTTAGCTCGAGAGAGGGATCCTTTCCCTGCGTGGTGGGGAAAGAATTCCCGCGTTCCCGTCGCATCTCAAGAAGAGGCGCTCTCCACAGGAAAGGCGAGAGGAACTCCAGGGTCGTGCCACCATTCCCGAGACCCCAGATTCTCAGTCCATTCCAGGGAAACCTGTTTTCCCTGCACTGCCTCGACTTTCAAGCCGAGATCGACTCACACCCACGGTGGCACGTGTAACAGCCCTGTGGGAAAGCCTCGTGGGAAAGCCTCGAGGGAAAGCCACAGATCCCTTGATCCACGCGAAGGGAAGCGACACTGCTGCTACAGCTCGGAGGAAAGCGCACGTGCATGCCCCCACTTGAGAGAGGACTGACTCCCCTGGGGAGACTCAGAAGTACCCCAAGATCCATGTCAGCACTGGAGAGGAATCCTCAGGTTCCGGCACGGACTCCACACAAGGTCTTAGCCCCGACATCGACGGAGAGGAATCCCGAGAGGCCCCCGAGCAACTCGCATGGGGACTGGCCTTTCCTGAGGCCACCAGAGCGGGTCCCTGAGGTCCCCGTCGTAAGTCGAGAGCACCTGCCGCAACTCGAGAAAATCCAGGAGGTTCTCCCCTCCAGGCGACATGAGGCCCATTTCCACTGAGGCGTCTCGAGGCTAATCACATCTAACATCTGGAAATCCAAAGGGTCTTCACACCCTTGCTGTAACTCAAGAAGTTCCCCGACATACCCGTCTCCACTCGAGAGGAAGCACGAGAGTTCTGCCCACATCCAGAGGAGCCCCGTTTCCGCCTCCTAGCTCGAGAGGAGGGATCCTTTCCCTGCGTGGTCGGGGAAAGAATTCCCCGCGTTCCCGTCGCATCTCAAGAGGAGGCCGCTCTCCACAGGAAAGGCGAGAGGAACTCCAGGGATCGTGCACCATTTCCCAGAGTACCCCCAGATGTCTCAGTCCATTCCAGGGAAACCTGTTTTCCCTGCACTGCCTCGACTTTCAAGCCGAAGGATCGACGTCACACCACGGTGGCACGTGGACAGCCCTGTGGGAAAGCCTCGTGGGGAAAGCCTCCTGGGAAAGCCTCCGAGGGAAAGCCACCAGATCCCTTGATCCACGCGAATGGGAAGCGCGACACTGCTGCCTACAGCTCGGAGGAAAGCGCACGTGCATGCCCCCACTCGAGACGAGGACTGACTCCCCTGGGGAGACTCCAGAAGTACCCCAAATCCATGTCTGCAACTGGAAGAGGAATCCTCAGGTTCCGGGCACCGACTCCACACCAAGGTCTTAGGCCCCGATCGACGGGAGAGGAATCCGAGAGGCCCCGGGCAACTCGCATGGGGACTGGCCTTTCCTGAGGCCACCAGAGCGGGTCCCTGAGGTCCCCGTCGTAAGTCCGAGAGCACTGCCGCAACTCGAGAAAATCCAGGAGGTTCTCCCCTCCAGGCGAGATGAGGCCCATTTCCGCTGAGGCGTCTCGAGGTAATCACACCTAACCTCTGGAAATTCCAAAGGGTCCTTCACACCCTTGCTGCAACTCAGAAGATCCCCGACATACCCGTCTCCACTCGAGAGGAAGCACGAGAGTTCACCCCACATCCAGAGGAGCCCCGTTTCCGCCTCCTAGCTCGAGAGGAGGGATCCTTTCCCTGCGTGGTCGGGAAAAGAATTCCCGAAGTTCCCGTCGCATCTCAAGAGGAGGCGCTCTCCACAGGAAAGGCGAGAGGAACTCCAGGTCGTGCCACCATTCCCAGAGTCCCCCAGATGTCTCCGTCCATTCCAGGGAAACCTGTTTTCCCTGCACTGCCATCGGCTTTTCAAGCCAAGGATCGACTCACACCACGGTGGCACGTGGGACAGCCCTGTGGGAAAGCCTCGAGGATAAGCCTCGTGGGAAAGCCTCGTGGAAAGCCTCCTGGGAAAGCCTCAATGGGAAAGCCACAGATCCCTTGATCCACGCGAAGGGAAGTGCCAAACAGCTGCCACAGCTAGGGAGGAAAGGGCACGTGCATACCCCTCTCGAGACGAGGACTGACTCCCTGGGGAGACTCCAGAAGTACCCAAGATCCATGTCAGCACTGGAGAGGAAAGCTCACGTTCCGGCACCGAATCCACACCAGGTCTTAGGCCCCAGCATCGACGGGAGAGGAATCCCGAGAGGCCCGCGAGCAACTCGCATGGGGACTGGCCTTTCCTGAGGCCACCGGAGCAGGTCCCTGAGGTCCCCGTCAGAAGTCAAGAGCACCTGCCGCAACTCGAGAAAATCCGGGAGGTTCTCCCCTCCAGGCGAGATGAGGAACATTTCCATTGAGGCGTCTCGGAGGCTATTCACACTTAAAGTCTGGAACTTCCAAAGGGTCCTTCACACCCTTGCTGCAACTGAAGAAGTTCCCCGACATACCCGACTCCACTCGAGAGGAAGCACGAGAGTCCCGCCCACATACAGAGGAGCCCCGTTTAGGCCTCCTAGATTGAGAGGTGGGATCCTTTCCTGCGTGGTCGGAAAGAATTCCCGGCGTTCCCGTCGCATCTCAAGAGGAGGCGCTCTCCACATGAAAGGCGAGAGGAACTCCAGGGTCGTGCCACCATTCCCAGAGTCCCCCAGATGTCTCAGTCCATTCCAGGGAAACCTGTCTTCCCTGCACTGCCTCGACTTTCAAGCCGTGGATCGACTCACACCACGGTGGCTCGTGGGATAGCCTGTGGGAAAACTTCCTGGGAAAGCCTCCTGGAAAGCCTCAAGGGAAAGCCACAGATCCCTTGATTCACAAGAAGGGAAGCGTGACACTGCTGTTACAGCTCGGGAGGAAAAGCGCACGTGCATGCCCCCACTCGAGACGAGGACTGACTCCCCTGGAGAGACTCCAGAAGTACCCCAAGATCCATGTCAGCAATGGAGAGGAATCCTCAGGTCCGGGACCGACTCCACACAAGGTCTTAGGCCCCGGCATCGACGGGAGAGGAATCCCGAGAGGCCCGAGCAACTCGCATGGGGACTGGCCTTTCCTGAGGCCACCAGAGCGGGTCCCTGAGATCCCCGATGTAAGTCGAGAGCACCTGTCGCAACTCGAGAAAATCCAGGAGGTTCTCCCCTCCAGGCGAGATGAGGCCCATTTCCGCATGAGGAGTCTTGAGGCTAATCACATCTAACATCTGGAACTTCCAAAGGGTCCCTCACACCTTTGCTGCAACTCAAGAAGTTCCCGACATACCCGTCTCCATTCGAGAGGAAGCACGAGAGTCCCGCCCACAACCAGAGGTGCCCGCGTTTCCGCCTCCTACCTCGAGAGGAGGAATCCTTTCCCTGCGTGATCGGGAAAGAATTCCCAGTGTTCCCCTTGCATCTCAAGAGGAGGCCCTCTCCACAGGAAAGGCGATAGGAACTCCAGTGTCGTGTCACCATTCCCAGAGCCCCCAGAATTCTCAGTCCATTCCAGGGAAACCTGTTTTCCCTGCACTGCCTCGACTTTCAAGCGAGGATCGACTCACATCACGGTCTGGCACATGGGACAGCCCTGTGGGAAAGCCTGTGGGGAAAGCCTCGTGGGAAAGCCTCGTGGGGAATGCCTCGAAGGAAGCCACAGATCCTTTGATCCATGGGAAGGGAAGCGTGACACTGCTGCTACAGCTGGAGGAAAGCACACGTGCATGCCCCCACTCGAGAGGAGGACTGACTCCCCTGGGGAGACTGCCAGAAGTACCCCAAGATCCATGTCAGCACTGGAGAGGAATCCTCAGTTTCGGGCACCGACTCCACACAAGGTCTTAGGCCCCGGCATCGACGGGAGAGGAATCCCGAGAGGCCCCCGAGCAACTCGCATGGGGACTGGGCTTTCCTGAGGCCACCAGAGCGGGTCCCTGATGTCCCCGTCGTAAGTCGAGAGCACCTGCCGCAACTTGGAGAAAATCCAGGAGGTTCTCCCCTCCAGGCGAGATGAGGCCCATTTGCCGCTGAGGCCTCTCGAGGCTAATGACACCTAACTTCTGGAACTTCCAAAGGGTCCTTCACACCCTTGCTGCAACTCAAAAAGTTCCCCGACATACCCGTCTCCACTCGAGAGGAAAGCACGAGAGTCCCGCCCACATCCAGAGGAGCCCGTTTCCGCCTCCTAGCTCGAGAGGAGGGATCCTTTCCCTGCGTGGTCGGGAAAGAATTCCCGGCGTTTCCATCGCATCTCAAGAGGAAGGCGCTCTCCACAGGAAAGGCTAGAGGAACTCCAGGGTCGTGCCATCATTCCCAGAGTCCCCGAGATGTCTCAGTCCATTCCAGGGAAACCTGTTTTCCCTGCACTGCCTCGACTTTCAAGCGAGGATCGACTCACACCACGGTGGCACGTGGACAGCCCTGTGGGAAAGCCTCGTGGAAAGCCTCGTGGGAAAACCTCCAGGGAAAGCCACAGATCCCTTGATCCACGCGAAGGGAAGCGCGACACTGCTGCTACAGCTCGGAGGAAAGCGCACGTGCATGCCCCCACTCGACGAGGACTGACTCCCCTGGGGAGACTGCAGAATTACCCCAAGATCCTTTTCAGCGCTGGAGAGGAATGCTCAGGTTCCGCAAAGACTCCACACAAGGTCTTAGGCCCGGCATCGACGGGAGAGGAATCCCAGAGTCCCCCAAGCAACTCGCTTGGGGACTGTCCTTTCCTGAGATCACCAGAGCGGGTCCCTGTGGTCTCCGTCGTAAGTCGTGAGCACCTGCCGCCACTCGAGAAAATCCAGGAGGTTCTCCCCTCCAGCGAGTGAGGCCCATTTCCGCTGAGGCGTCTCGAGGCTAATCACACCTAACCTCTGGAACTTCCAAAGGGTCCTTCACACCCTTGCTGCAACTCAAGAATTTTCCCGACATACCCATCTCCACTCGAGAGGAAGCTCGAGAGTTCTGCCCACATCCAGAGGAGCCCCGTTTCCACCTCCTAGCTCAAGAGGAGGGATCCTTTCCTGCGTTCGGGAAAGAATTCCTGGCGATCCCGTCGCATCTCAAGAGGAGGCGCTCTCCACAGGAAAGGCGAGAGGAACTCCAAGGTCGTGCCACCATTCCAGAGTCCCCCAGATGTCTCAGTCCATTCCAGGGAAACCTGTTATCCCTGCACTGCCTCGACCTTCAAGCCGAGGATCGACTCACACCACGGTGGCTCGTGGGACAGCCCTGTGGAAAGCCTCGTGAGAAAGCCTCGTGGGAAAGCCTCGAGGGAAAGCCACAGATCCCTTGATCACGCGAAGGGAAGCGTGACACTGCTGCTAAAGCCCGAGAGGAAAAGCGCACGTGCATGCCCCACTTGAGACGAGGACTTACTCCCCTGGGAGACTCCAGAAGTACCCAGATCGATGTCAGCACTGGAGTGGAATCCTCAAGTTCCGGCACCCACTCCACACAAGATCTTAGGCACCGGCATCGACGGGGGGAATCCCGAGAGGCCCCCAATCAACTCACATGGGACTGGCCTTTCCTGAGGCCACCAGAACGGGTCCCTGAGGTCCCCGTCGTAAAGTCGAGAGCACCTGCCGCAACTCGACAAAATCCAGTGGTTCTCCCCTCCAGGCGAGATGAGGCCCATTTCCGCTGAGGCGTCTGTAGGCTAATCACACCTAACCTCTGGAACTTCAAAGGGTCCTTCACACCCTTGCTGCAACTCAAAGAAG
>NW_017202106.1:0-6477 GCF_001704415.2 Capra hircus
GAATGAGGCCCATTTCCGCTGTAGGCGCTCGAGGCTAAATCACACTAACCTCTGGAACTCCAAGGGTCTTCACACCCATTGCTGTACCAACTCAAGACAGTTCGCCGACCATACCCCGTCTCCACTCGAGAGGAAGCACGGAGAGTCCCGCCCACATCCAGAGGAGCCCCGTTTCCCGCCTCCTAACTCGAGAGGAGGGATCCTTCCCTGCGTGGTCGGGAAAGAATTCCCGGCGTTCCCGGTCACATCCTCAAGTGGAGGCGCTCTACCACAGGAAAGGCGAGAGGAACTCCCGGGGTTGTGCACATTCCCAGGTCCCCCAGATGTGTCAGTCCATTCCAGGGAAACCTGTTTTCCCTGCACTGCCTCGACTTTCAAGCCGAGGATCGACTCACACCTCGTCGGTGGCACGTGGACAGCCCTGTGGGAAGGCCTCGTGGGAAAGCCTCGAGGGAAAGCCACAGATCCCTTGATCCACGGCGACGGGAAGCGTGACACTGCTGTTACAGCTCGGGAGGTAAGCGCACGTGCATACCCGCACTCGAGACGACGAGTGACTCCCCTGGGGAGACTCCAGAAGTACCCAAGGATCCATGTCAGCACTGGAGAGGAATCTCAGGTTCCAGGCACCGACTCCAAACAAGGTCTTAGGGCCTGGCATCGAAGGGAGAGGAATCCTGAGAGGCCCCCGAGCAACTTGCATGGGGACTGGCCTTTCCTGAGGCCACCAGAGCGGGTCCCTGGAGGTCCCCGTCGTTAGTCGAGAGCACCTTGCCACAACCTCGAGAAAATCCAGGAGGTTCTCCCTTCCAGGCGAGATAAGGACCATTTCCGCTGAGGTGTCTCAAGGCTAATCACACCTAACCTCTGGAACTTACAAAGGGTCTTCACACCCTTGCTGCAACTCAAGAAGATCCCCAACATACCCGTCTCCACTCGAGAGGAAGCACGAGAGTCCGCCCAAATTCAGAGGAGCCCCGTTTCCGCCTCCTAGCTCGAGAGGAGGGATCCTTTCCATCAGTGTCGGGAAAGAGTTCCCAGTGTTTCCGGTGCATCTCAAGAGGAGGCGATCTCCACAGGAAAGGCGAGAGGAACTCCCAGGGACGTGCCACCATTCCTAAGTCCCCAGATGTCCCAGTCCATTCCAGGGAAACCTGTTTTCCCTGCACTGCCTCTACTTTCAAGCCGAGGATCGACTCACACCACTGTGGCACGTGGGACAGCCCTGTGGGAAAGCCTCGTGGGAAAGCCTCGAGAGAAAGCCTCGGTGGGAAAGCCTCGAGGGAAGCCACAGTTGCTTTGATTCACGCGAACGGAAGTGTGACACTGCTGCTACATCTCGGAAGGAAAGCGCACGTGCATGCCCCCACTCGATACGAGGACTGACTACCCTGGAGAGACTCCAGAAGTACCCCAAGATCCACATCAGCACTGGCGAGGAATCCTCACGTTCCGGCACCGACTCCAAACAAGGTTTTAGGCCCCTGCATCGACGGGAGAAGAATCCCGAGAGGCCCGAGCAACTAGCATGGGTACTGGCCTTTCCTGAGGCCATCAGAGCGGGTCCCTGAGGTCCCCGTCATAAGTCCGAGAGCAACTGCCGCAACTCGATAAAATCCAGGAGGTTCTCCCCTCCAGGCGAGATGAGGCCCGTTTCCTCTGAGGCGTCCCCAGGCTAATCACACCTAACCTCTGGAACTTCGAAAACGTCCTTCACATCCTTGCTGCAACTCAAGAAGTTCCCCGACATACCCGTCTCCACTCGAGAGGAAGCACGAGAGTCCCGCCCACATCCAGAGGAGCCCCGTTTCCGCCTCATAGCACGAGAGGAGGGATCCTTTCCCTGCATGGTCGGGAAAGAATTCCCGGCGTTCCCGTCGCATCTCAAGAGGGTAGGCTTTCCACAGGAAAGGCGTCAGGAACTCCAGGGTCCTTCCACCATTCCCAGAGTCGCCCAGATGTCTCAGGCCATTCCAGGGAAGCCTGTTTTCCCGGCACTGCCTCAAATTTCAAGCCGAGGATCGACTCACACCATGGTGGCACGTGGATAGCGCTGTGGTAAAGCCTCGTGGGAAAGCCTGGTGGGAAAGCCTCTAGGGAAAGCCTCGAGGGAAAGCCACTGTTCCCTTGATTCACGCGAAGGGAAGCATGACACTGCTGCTACAGCTCGGGAGGTAAGCGCTCGTGCATGCCCCCACTCGAGACGAGGACTGACTCCCCTGGGGAGACTCCAGAAGTACCCCAATATCCAAGTCAGCACTGGAGAGGAATCCTCAGGTTCCGGCACCGACTCCAAACAAGGTCTTAGGCCCGGGCATCGACGGTAGTGGAATCCCGAGATGCCCCCGAGCAACTCGCATGGGGACTGGCCTTTCCTGCGGCCACCAGAGAGGGTCCCTGAGGTCTCCGTCGTAAGTCGAGAGCACCTGCCGTAACTCGAGAAAATCCAGGAGGTTCTCCCCTCCAGGCGAGATGAGGCCCATTTCCGCTGAGGCGTCTCGAGGCTAATCACACCTAACCTCTGGAACTTCCAAAGGGTCCTTCACACCCTTGCTGCAACTCAAGAAGTTCCCCGACATACCCGTCTCCACTCGAGAGGAAGCACAAGAGTCCCGCCCACATCCAGAGGAGCCCGTTTCTGCCTCCTGGCTCGAGAGGAGGGATCCTTTCCCTGCGTGTTCGGGAAAGAATTCCCGGCATTTCCGTCGCATCTCAAGAGGAGGCGCTCTCCACAGGAAAGGCGAGAGGAACTTCAGGGTCGTGCCACCATTCCCAGAGTCACCCAAATGTCTCAGTCCATTCCAGGGAAACATGTTTTCCCTGCACTGCGTCGACTTTCAAGCCGAGGATCGACTCACACCACGGTGGCACGTTGGACAGCCCTGTGGGAAAGCCTCATAGGAAAGCCTCGTGGGAAAGCCTCGAGGGAAAGCCACAGATCCCTTGATCCACGCAAAGGGAAGTGTGACACTGCTGCTACAGCTCGGGAGGAAAGCGCACGTGAATGCCCCCACTCGAGACGAGGACTGACTCCCCTGGGGAGACTCCAGAAGTACCCCAAGATCCATGTCAGCACTGGAGAGGAATCCTCAGGTTCTGGCACTGACTCCACACAAGATCTAGGCCCCAACATCGACGGGAGAGGAATCCCGAGAGACCCCAGAGCAAATCGCATGGGGACTGGCCTTTACTGACGCCACCGGAGCGGGTCCCTGAGGTCCACGTTCTAAGTTGAGAGGACCTGCCGCAACTCGAGAAAATTCAGGAGGTTCTCCCCTCCAGGCGAGGTGAGGCCCATTTCCGCAGAGGCGTCTCGAGGCTAATCACACCTAACCTCGGAACTTCCAAAGGGTCCTTCACACCCTTACTGCAACTCAAGAAGTTCCCCGACATACCCGTCTCCACTCGAGAGGAAGCACGAAAGTTCCGCCCACATCCAGAGGAGCCCCGTTTCCGCCTCCTAGCTCGAGAGGAGGGATCCTTCCCCTGCGTGTTCGGGAAAGAATTCCCGGTGTTCCCGTCGCATCTGAAGAGGAGGAGCTCTCCACAGGAAAGCCGAGAGGAACTCCAGGGTCGTGCCACCATTCCCAGAGTCCCCCAGATGTCTCACTCCATTCCAGGGAAACCTGTTTTCCCTGCACTGCGTCGACTTTCAAGCCGAGGATCGACTCACACCACGGTGGCACGTGGGACAGCCCTGTGGGAAAGACTCGTGGGAAAACCTCGTGGGAAAGCCACGAGGGAAAGCCACAGATCCGTTGATCCACGCGAAGGGAAGCGCCACACTGCTGCTGCAGCTCGGGAGGAAAGCGCTCGTGCATGCCCCGACTCGAGACGAGGATTGACTCCCCTGGAGAGCCTCCAGAAGTAACCCAAGATCCATGTCTGCACTGAAGAGGAAACCTCAGGTTCCAGCACCGACTCCACCCAAGGTCTTAGGCCCCAGCATCGACTGGAGAGGAATCCCGAGAGGCGCCCAAGCAACTCGCATGGGTACTGGCCTTTCCTGAGGCCACCAGAGCGGGTCCCTGAGGTTCCCGACGTAAGTCGAGAGCACCTGCCGCAACTCGAGAAAATCCAGGTGGTTCTCCCCTAAAGGCGAGTTGAGGCCCATTTCCGCAGAGGTGTCTCGAGGCTAATCACACCTAACCTCTGGAACTTCCAAATGGTCCTTCAAAACCATGCTGCAACTCAAGAAGATCCCCGACATACCCGTCTCCACTCGAGAGGAAGCACGAGAGTCCCGCCCACATCCAGAGGAGCCCCGTTTCCACCTCCTAGCTCGAGAGGAGGGATCCTTTCCCTGCGTGGTCGGGAAAGAATTCCCGGCGTTCCCGTCGCATCTCAAGAGGAGGCGCATTTCCACAGGAAAGGCGAGAGGAACTCCAGGGTCGTGCCACCATTCCCAGAGTCCCCCAGATGTCTCAGTCCATTCCAGGGAATCCTGTTTTTCCTGTACTGCCTCGACTTTCAAGCCGAGGATCGACTCACACCACGGTGGCACGTGGGACAGCCCTGTGGGAAAGCCTCGTGGGAAAACCTCGTTGGAAAGCCTCGAGGGAAAGCCCCTGATCCCTTGATCCACGCAAAGAGAAGCGTGACACTGCTGCTTCAGCTCGGGAGGAAAGCGCACGTGCATTCCCCCACTCGAGACGACGACTGACTCCCCTCGGGAGACTCCAGAAGTACCCCAAGATCCATGTCAGCACTGGAGAGGAATGCTCAGGTTCCGGCACCTACTCCACACAAGATCTTAGCCCCGGCATAGACGGGAGAGGAATCCTGAGAGGCCCCCGAGCAATTCGCAAGGGGACTGGCCTTTCCTGAGGCCACCAGAGCGGGTCCCTGAGGTCCCCGTCGTAAGTCGAGAGCACCTGCCGCAACTCGAGAAAATCCAGGAGGTTCTCCCCTCCAGGCGAGATGAGGCCCATTTCCGCTGAGGCGTCTCCGAGGCTAATCACATCTAACATCTGGAACTTCCAAAGGTCCTTCACACCCTTGCTGCAACTCAAGAAGTTCCCCGACATACCCGTCTCCACTCGAGAGGAAGCACGAGAGTCCCGCCCACATCCAGAGGAGCCCCGTTTCCAGCCTCCTAGCTCGAGAGGAGGATCCTTTCCCTGCGTGGCTCGGGAAAGAATTCCCGGCGTTCCCGTCGCATCTCAAGAGGAGGCGCTCTCCAACAGGAAAGGCGAGAGGAACTCCAGGGTCGTGCCACCATTCCCAGAGTCCCGCAGATGTCTCAGTCCATTCCAGGGAAACCTGTTTCCCTGCACTGCCTCGACTTTCAAGCGAGGATCGACTCACACCACGGTGGCACGTGGGACAGCCCTGTGGGAAAGCCTCGTGGGAAAGCCTCGTGGGAAAGCCTCGAGGGAAAGCCACATGATCCCTTGATCCACGCGAAGGGAAGCGTGACACTGCTGCTCAGCTCGGGAGGAAAGCGCACGTGCATGCCCCACTCGAGACGAGACTGACTCCCCTGGGAGACTCCAGAAGTACCCCAAGATCCATGTCAGCACTGGCAGAGGAATCCTCAGGTTCCAGCACCGACTCCACACAAGGTCTTAGGCCCCGCATCGACGGGAGAGGAATCCGAGAGGCCGCCAGAGCAACTTGCATGGGGACTGGCCTTTCCTGAGGCCACCAGAGCGGGTCCCTGAGGTCCCCGTCGTAAGTCGAGAGCACCTGCCGCAACTCGAGAAAATCCAGGAGGTTCTCCCCTCAGGCGAGATGAGGCCCATTTCCGCTGAGGTGTCTCGAGGCTAATCACACCTAACCTCTGGAACTTCCAAAGGGTCCTTCACACCCTTGCTGCAACTCAAGAAGTTCCCCGACATACCCGTCTCCACTCGAGAGGAAGCACGAGAGTCCCGCCCACATCCAGAGGAGCCCCGTTTCCGCTCCTAGCTCGAGAGGAGGATCCTTTCCCTGCGTGGTCGGGAAAGAATTCCGGCGTTCCCGTCGCATCTCAAGAGGAGGCGCTCTCCACAGGAAAGGCGAGAGGAACTCCAGGGATCGTGCCACCATTCCAGAGTCCCCCAGATTTCTCAGTCCATTCCAGGGAATACCTGTTTTCCCTGCACTGCCTCGACTTTCAAGCCGAGGATCGACTCACACCACGGTGGCACGTGGGACAGCCCTGTGGGAAAGCCTCGTGGAAAGCCTCGTGGAAAGCCTCGAGGGAAAGCCCCTGATCCCTTGATCCACGCAAAGGGAAGCGTGACACTGCTGCTTCAGCTCGGGAGGAAAGCGCACGTGCATTCCCCCACTCGAGACGACGATCTGACTCCCCTGGGAGACTCCAGAAGTACCCCAAGATCCATGTCAGCACTGGAGAGGAATGCTCAGGTTCTGGCACCTACTCCACACAAGATCTTTGCCCAGCATCGCGGGAGAGGAATCCCGAGAGGCCCGAGAGCAACTCGCATGGGGACTGGCCTTTCTGAGGCCACCAGAGCGGGTCCCTGAGGTCCC
>NW_017202107.1:0-6476 GCF_001704415.2 Capra hircus
ATGTGGGCAGGACTCTCGTGCTTCTCTCGAGTGGAGACGGGTATGTCGGGGGAACTTCTTGAGTTGCAGCAATGGTGTGAAGGACCCTTTGTAGGTTCCAGAGGATAGGTGTGATAAGCCTCGAGACGCCTCTGCGGAATTGGGCCTCATCTCGCCTGGAGGGGATAACCTCCTGATTTTCTCGTGTTGGGGCAGCTGATCCCGACTTACGTCGGGGACCTCAGGGACCCACTCCTGTGGCCTCAGGAAGCCCAGTCCCCATGCGACTTGCTCGGGGCCTCTCGGGATTCCTCTCTTGTCGAAGCCGGGGCCTAAGACCTAGTGTGGAGTCGTTGCCGGAACCTGAGGATTCACTCCAGTGTGAAATGGATCTTGGGGTATTTCTGAAGTCTCCCCAGGGGAGTCAGTCCTCGTTTCGAGTGGGGGCATGCACGTACAATTTCCTCCCTAGATGGAGCAGCAGTGTCATGCTTCCCGTCGAGTGGATCAAGGAATCTGTGGCTTTCCCTCGAGGCTTTTCCACAAGGCTTTCGCACAAGGCTTTCCCAAGGCTCTCCCACGTGCCAACGTGGTGTGAGTCGATCTTCGGCTTGAAAGTCGAGCAGTGCAGGGAAAACAGCTTTCCCTGGAATGGACTCAGACATCTGGGGGACTCTGGAATGTGGCACGACCCTGGAGTTCCTCTTGCCTTTCCTGTGGAGAGCGCCTCCTCTTGAGATGCGACGGGAACTCCGGGAATTCTTTCCGGACCACGCAGGGAAACGATACCTCCTCTCGAGCTAGGAGGCGGAAACGGGGCTCCTCTGGATGTGGGCAGGACTCTCGTGCTTCCTCTCGAGTGGAGACGGGTATGTCGGATCTTGTTGAGTTGCAGCAAGTGTGTGAAGGACCTTTGGAAGTTCCAGATGTTAGGTGTGAGTAGCCTCGAGACGTCTCAGCGGAAATGGGCCTCATCTCGCCTGGAGGGGAGAACCTCCTGGATTTTCTCGAGTTGCGGCAGGTTCTCTCGACTTACGCCGAGGACCTCAGGGACCCACTCTGGTGGCCTCAGGAAAGGCCAGTCCCTTGCGAGTTGCTCGGGGCCTCTCGGGATTCCTCTCCCTTCGATGCCGGGGCCTAAGATCTTGTGTGGAGTCGCTGCTGGAACCTGAGCATTCCTCTCCAGTGCTGACATGGATCTTGGGGTACTTCTGGAGTCTCCCCAGGGGAGTCAGTCCTCGTCTCGTGTGGGGGCATGCACGTGCGCTTTCCTCCGAGCTGTAGCAGCAGTGTCACGCTTCCCTTCGCGTGGATCAAGGGATCTGTGGCTTTCCTCAAGGCTTTCCCAGGAGGCTTTCCCACGAGGCTTTCCACAGGGCTGTCCCACGTGCTACAGTGGTGTGAGTCGATCCTCGGCTTGAAAGTCGCGGCAGTGCAGGAAAAACAGTTTTCCCTGGAATGGACTGAGACACATGGGGGACTCAGGGAATGGTGGCACGACCCTGGAGTTCCTCTCGTCTTTAGTGTGGAGAGCGCCTCCTCTTGAGGTGCGACGGGAACGCCGGGAATTCTTGACCGAACACGCAGGGAAAGGATCCCTCCTCTCGAGCTAGGAGGCAGAAAAGGGGCTCCACTGGATGTGGGCATGATTCTTGTGCTTCCTCTCAAGTGGAGACGGTTATGTCGGGGAACTTCTTGAGTTGAAGCAAGGTGTGAAGGACTCTTTGGAAGTTCGAGAGGTTAGGTGTGATTAGCCTCGATAGGTCTCCGCGGAAATGGCCTCATCTCACCTGGAGGGGAGAACCTCCTGGATTTTCTCGAGTTGCGGCAGGTGCTCTCGACTTATGACCTGGACCTCAAGGACCCGCTTTGTTGGCCTGAGGAAAGGCCAGTCCCCATGCGAGTTGCTCATGGGCCTCTCGGGATTCCTCTCCCGTCGATGTCGGGGCCTAAGACCTTGTGTGCAGTCGGTGCCGGAACCTGAGGATTCCTTTCCAGTGCTGACATGGATCTTGGGGTACCTCTGGAGTCTCCCCAGGGGATTCAGGCCTCGTCTCGAGTGGGGGCATGAGCGTGCCCTTTCCTCCCATGCTGTAGCAGCAGTGTCACGCTTCTGCTTGCGTGGACCAAGGCATCTGTGACTTTCCCTCGAGTCTTTCCCACGAGGCTCTCCCAAAGGGCTGTCCCACGTGTCACGCTGGTGTGAGTCAATCCTCGGCGTGAAAGCCGAGGCAGTGCAGGGAAAACAGGTTCCTGTGGAATGGACTGAGACATCTGGGGAGTCTTGGAATGGTGGCACGACCCTGCAGTTCCTCTCCCCTTTCCTTTGGAGAGCGCCTCCTCTTGAGATGCGATGGAATGACGGGAATTCTTTCCCGACCAAGTAGGGAAAGGATCCCTCATCTCGAGCTATGAGCCAGAAACGGAGCTCCTCTGGATGTGGCCAGGACCCTCGTGCTTCCTCTTGAGTGGAGACGGGTATGTCGGGAACTTCTTGAGTTGCTGCATGACTGTGAAAGACTCTTTAGAAGTTCCAGAGTTCACGTGTGATTAGCCTCGAGACACCTCAGTGGAAACGGGCCTCATCTCACCTGCAGGGGAGAACCTCCTGGATTTACCGAGTTGCGGCAGGTGCTCTCGACTTACGACGGGGACCTCATGGACCCGCTCTGGTGACCTCAGGAAAGGCCAGTCCCCATGCGAGTTGCTAGAGGTCCTGTCGCTATTCCTCTCCCGTCGATGCCAGGGCCTAAGACCTTGTGTGGAGTCGGGTCCGGAACCTGAGGATTCCTCTCCAGGGCTGACATGCATCTTGGGGTATTTCTGGAGTCTCCCCAGGGGAGTCAGTTCTCGTCTCGAGTAGGGGCATGCACGTGCGCTTTCCTCCCGTGCTGTAGCAGCAGTGTCACGCTTCCTGTCGCGTGGATTAAGGGATCTGTGGCTTTCCCTCGAGGCTTTCCCACGAGGCTTTCCACAGGGTTGTCACACGTGCCACCGTGGTGTGAGTCGATCCTCGCGTGAAAGTCGAAGCAGTGCAGGGAAAACAGGATCCTCTGGAATGGACTGAGACATCTGGGGACTCTTGGAATGGTGGCACGACCCATGAGTTCTTCTCGGCCTTTCCTGTGCAGCGCGCCTCCTCTTGAGATGCGTCGAAACGTCGGAATTCTTTCCCGAGGAAGCAGGGAAGGATCCCTCACTCGAGCTTGGAGGCGGAAACGGAGCTCCTCTGGCGGTGGCCGGACCCTCGTGCTTCCTCTGGAGTGGAGACGAGTATGTCGGGGAACTTCTTGAGTTTTAGCAAGGGTGTTTAGGACACTTTGGAAGTTCCAGAGTTTAGTTGTGATTACTCTCGAGACGCTGCAGAGAAAATGGGCCTCATGTCGACTGGAGCAGAGAACCTCCTGGATTTTCTCGAGTTGCGGCAGGTACTCTCGACATACGACCGTGACCTCAGGGACAGTGTAGCAGATGTGTCACGCTTCCCGTCGCGGGGATCAAGGGATCTCTGGCTTTCCCTCGAGGCTTTCTCACAGGGCTGTCCTACATGCCACCATGGTGTGAGTGGATCCTCGGCATGAAAGTCGAGGCAGTGCTGGGAAAACGGGTTCCTCTGAAATGGACTGAGACATCTGGGGGACTCTTGAAATGGTGGCACGACCCTGGAGTTCCTCTCGCCTTTCCTATTGAGAACCCTTGCTCTTGAGATGCCATGGGAACGCCGAAAAATCTTTCCTGACTAAGCAGGATAGGATCCTTCATCTCGGAAACGGGGTTCCTCTGAATGTGGGCGGACCCTCGTGCTTCCTCTCGTGTGGAGACGGGTATGTCGGGGAACTTCGTGAGTTGCAGCAAGGACCCTTTTTAATTTCCAGAGGTTAGGTGTGATGAGCCTAAAGACACCTCAGAGGAAATGGGCCTCATCCCGCCTGGAGGGGACAACCTCCTTGATTTTACCCAGTTGCGGCAGGTTCTCTCGAGTTACGACGGGTCCTCGGGACCCGCTCTGGTGGCCTCAGGAAAGGCCAGTCCCCATGCGAGTTACCAGGGGGCCTCTAGGGATTCCTCTCCCATCGATGCCGGTGCCTAAGACCTTTGTGTGGAGTCGGGGCCAGACCCTGAGGATGCTCTCCAGTGCTGACATGAATCTTTTCCGTACTTCTGGAGTCTCACCAGGGGAGTCAGTCCTCATCTCGTGTGGGGGCATGCACCTGCCATTTCCTCACGAACTGCAGCAGCAGTGTCACGCTTGCCGACGTGTGGATCAAGGGATCTGTCGCTTTCCCATTGAGGCTTTCCCACGAGGCTTTCCAACAGGGCTGTCCCACGTGCCACGGTGGTGTGATTCGATCCTCGCGTGAACGTCGAGGCAGTGCAGGGAAAACAGTTTCTTCTGGAATGGACTTAGACATCTGGGGGACTCTTGGAATGCTGGCAAGGCCTGGAGTTCCTCTCGTCTTTCCTGTTGAGAGCGCCTCCTCATGAGATGCGACGGGAAGGCCGGGAATTATTTCCCGACGACGAAGGGAAAGGATCCCTCTTCTCGAGCTACGAGGCGAAACGGGGCTCCGCTGGATATGGGCGGACCCCTCGTCCTTCCTCTCGAGTGGATATGGGTATGTCGGAGAACTTCTTGACTTGCAGCAAGGGTGTGAAGGACCCTTTGGAAGTTCCAGAGGTTAGGTGTGATTAGCCTCGAGACGCCTCAGCGGAAATGGGCCTCATCTCGCCTGGAGGGGAGAACCTCCTGGATTTTCTCGAGTTGCTGGCAGGTGCTCTCGAGTTACGACGGAGACCTCAGGGACCCGCTCTGGTGACCTCAGGAAAGGCCAGTCCCATGGAGGTGCTAGGGGGCCTCTCAGGATTCCTCTCCCGTCGATGCCGGGCCTAAGACCTTGTGTGGAGTCGGGACCGGAACCTGAGGATTCCTCTCCAGTGCTGACATGGATCTTGGCGTACTTCTGGAGTCTCCCAAGCTTGCGTCAGTCCTCTGCTCGAGTGGGGTCATGCACGTGCGCTTTCCTCTCGAGCGTAGCAGCAGTGTCACGCTTCCCTTCTTCGTGGATCAAGGAATCTGTGGCTTTCCCTGGAGTCTTCCCATGAGGCTTTCCCACAGGGCTATTCCACTTGCCACCATGGTGTGAGTCGATCCTCGCGTGAAAAGTCGAACCAGTGCAGGGAAAACAGGAACCTCCTTCCCACAGTAGGGGATACACTGTCCCCTTGGGCGGGTATCTCCAGGGCACTCGCGCTGGGGGGTTGCCCGCGGAGGTGGGGGCCTCAGGCTCCACGTGAGAAAAGCCCCAAATGGCATTAGCTGCCAGTCCAGACGCTGGCCCCTCAGGTCTCTGGCCGGAGCCTTGGGCTCCAGGCAACTCAAAGCCCTCGGGGTGGCACTCTGGGACTGCTGTAGGGAAAGGATGCCAAGAGCCCACGGAGGAGTTGGGGAGGGGGCATGGGGGAAACGGAGGCGAGGACAGCGAGGATCTAGGTGGAGGCGCTGGAGAGAGCGTCTGGTGTCCCGGAATGCCTCGGAGGAGCCAGCGGGGGACAGTCGAGGACCAGGGACCTGTGGAATGTGAAAAGGCGGGAAATCCCAGAGCAAGGCAGGCTGGGAAAGGGGGCGTTGGTGGCCAATTCAAAGGGACCTAGGGGCGTTTCCTGGGCGGTGAGTTCCCTTGGCACTGCTGAGGGCCCCTGATTGATCCACTCGGGGTTGAACCCACCCCCCCCGCTGCGAGGGAGGGCCACAAACCAAAGCCCCCGAACTGCCCGCCCCACCCCAACGGGGATCTTGGCGGTCCAGGGCACAGCCGTGCCCGGAAAAGCCCACTCGCTCCACGGGACTCCGTCCAGGGTCTCTGCTTGGAAAGAGGCCAGGGGCGGCCCCCTCCATCTACCCACCCAAACCCTATTGACGTCAATGGTGGCGGAGACGCCTCCCGTTCTCCAGAGTCCTGAGCTGCTGGGTCCCCGCACACTCGGCCAGCAGTCTGCAGCGTGCCCGTGTGCCTCTCCACCATGGCTTCGTCCGGCTCCTCCAGCACCTCAAGCGGTACGTTTGCCCTCGGTCCCTGTGGTCGGATCACATCTCAGGGGATTTGCGGGTGGCCTGGGCAAGGGCTCTCGGCCAATGTGTTGACCCCCCTCCCACCCGAGAACGGCTGGGACCCATCGGCCAGGCCCGGGGTTCCGAGGCGTCAGGTGTGCCCAAATTCGGAGGGCGTGGCATCGTTCGTTCATCTTGCTCCTTTGGCACACACATGGCTTCTCCGTTCTCTTTCTGGGAAGACAGTGTTGTTTCAGGGGGCGTGCTGCGGGGGCGGGGGCCGGGGTTGGGGGTGGTGGGAGCGGGTGCTTTGCTGGGATGAGGCCCTTTATCCTCACATCTTCATGTGGGAATGGGAGTCGGGGAGCTCTGTGGCCTTGCTGCCTTCAGTGGCTTCCTCTGCACAGGGGCCTAGTGGCTTCTGCCTTTTGTCAGGCGTTACGATTTT